>NW_021633368.1:0-49048 GCF_004799145.2 Neltuma alba
TCCTACATCAATTCAACTGGATGTTAACAATTAATAAATTATGGACCACTACTCACTACTGCTTCGATGATAATTTAGTTTATGTTGATATATAACACATATACCTTATATTTACAAATGAAATCAGAAAAGTAACTGAATATAAATTTCATAAACAATCTAATTTACTGTTACAAACACCGATCTATAACAGCAAATCTACTCGTGTCTCGGGGCCTTTTGTTAAGTAACGTAATAGTTTTCATTCGTGAACAGGACTATATAGGCATTTTTCTCTTTTCTCTTCTTAAACGGGAGTACAAATAACAAGGTCACAGGGTTACGATGCTCTGCATAAATTAGCATTCGGAGAATAATCATTTTTTTCCTTTGAAAAAAAAATCATTCAGGGGAACCAGTCTCGGATACAGAGACTCGAAGCTTATGACATATGAGACAGGGGGCAGCGTTTTCCAAGTGAGAGATTGAGACCATAGGCTGCAGAGGAGTGTACGCACGAGTATTAGTAACATTATATTCTCGATAGATATATTACGAGAAATTTCAACTCTCAGTCATGTACAACCATATTCTCAATTGACTTGCTGATTATTCTCAGATTCCAAAATGATTACGCGTCTTTACCCTGCCTACCATGGCTTTAGATGAATGGAAAGTCTCGAATTGGTCGGATATCAATGCAGAATATGAAAAGCCACAATTAATCTAATCGACTCCATTTTTTACTAGGAGAAATGCGTCCCCAGAGAGAGAGAGAGATGAAATTTGGAATTTGGAATCCTGGTCAGTTCAGAATACTAATCAATAAGCTATGCTCTTATGTTGTACAGACAATCATATTCTTATAGGCGATCATCCTATGAATTAGGCGGGTCAGTTCTGTGAAGCAACAGCAGAATAAAATGGTCGCTTTGGTTACCCATGGAGAATACAGCTTTTTTTTCATTTCATGGAATGTCAAGCCATTCGTTGGCAAAAAGAAAAAAAAAGAATGTCAAGCCCTGTGGTGGACGTCAATCAATTTATTCTGCAATGCCCAAGAGAAGAAAGAAGGAAAGAAAGACAGTGAAGATTGATTGTGGAGAGGGTAATTATTAACTACTAGTAATTATGAAATCGTGTTGTTGCAGATGCTCTGCTTTTACGCTGTATTCCATAGGATGGCTAATGTTCCCCGACCAACAAGAATCCCTTCTTTCCATGCTGCGTTGACTTGTGACATCCTTTTGTTGTCTGCAAAAGGAAAATTATTAATAAATTTCAGTTTTCATCAGATGGTGATGGTGCTTGTCTTTACTGTTTATCTCTCATTTACCAAACCATTAAAACCAATGCAACGCATCAACTTGTCCACATTCTGAATCATGATCAGCACATATATAATCATGGTATCTGCATTCATAACATGGCTGGAACACAAAACCAAAGCAGAGGGCGAGGCGTACGTAACAACGATGATGTCGCTGGGTGCTTGCACTGCACTCTGAAAAAGGAATATTCTTCCATGCCTATCATCTCCTCATCTTTATCCAAAGTTCAGCCATCTCAGGCCCCACGCAATTCTCTTCTCCATTAAGTGGTATTGTTTAACACGTATAAAAATCCCCACTACCTTTTAACTTTTAAGCGACTCCCTTTCCAGAAGATCAACCATCTCTATTGAATGGACGTGTATACCCCCATTTCATTTTCAGCCGAGGCAGCACGTCGCCCTTTTCCCTGCGTCCCGCTTCCAAAGCGCCGATGGGCCCATTGGACTACAACGAAGCCCATAATATCGGGCTTAAGCCCATTTCTGTTCTTTGTTGCGAACCCATCATGATGGGCGAGCCTGTGGGCTTCAGACACTCTATTCGGTGCACGTCCATGGATACGTTAATTGGGACGGCAACTGCCATGAAAAGGTTCTCCGTGCAAGTTAAGAACGACATTGCTTTTGGACTATATGCAACTCTTTTATTTTCCGACGTGCAGAAACTGGGAAAGGAAAAGGATCGGATCGAGGGTTGAAACGAGAATGCGATGGGGATAATTCACCAAATAATATTAATAAAAGGTGAGAGAAGGGGCCCGGAGGGAGCGAGGTTGTAATGTAATGTAAAGTTGGGATGGGGGGTGTTGCGTAGTGTGGCAGGGATGGAAGTGGGCGCACCGGGCCAAATTTTGTTGACACACTCCCATTTATCTTTTATGCTATTCTATGCCATCTCATCCTTTCACACGCACATGATACTAGGTTTCAATTATAAAATTTTATTTGCAGGTTATAAATAAAATTTTAATAATTAAAACCAGAGGTACTATTTCATATCTTTAATATAAAAGTTAGTTTGATACTTAATTTGATCATAAATATAAGATCCCAATTTATTTTGTTTCTCATATTTACCTAATTTTTTTAATATAACAGTTACACATTTTTAAAAATTTATCAAATAGTAGTTTTAGGTAATATTTTGTGAAAAACAATACTTATTAATTACAAATAACTAAATTTTATTAATTTATTTAAATTAGATAATTAATTTTTATATGAAGGAGGGGACCACGATGTATATTTAGTATTTCACACACGCACCTCTCAAAGCCAACTCGTATCCATTTGTTTGAGTTGTCACCTTCGCTATTTTATATTATTTCCTCCCCTCGCATCCCCCCCCCGGGGGGGGATCACATCTCTGCCACGTTTCCCACGCCAAATTCCCCATTTACTGGCTTCGTCTCATCATGTCTTTTATTTGCACCGGATTCTGTCCTTTGCTCTTCGCTGGCAGACTGGCAAGTGGCAACTAAGATTCTTAGGATTTCTCATTTAACTGTGATTATAGTTAATTAATCAATGAGCTGCATTGGTAGAGCGACTGTCCAGCGAAAACGGGAAGTTTACTCCTTCCGCGACATTATTGATGCTAATAACCATGATCACAGGTCATAAATTCTACACAGTCGGGTCAATAGTTGGATCAGTCGACAGCTCGCGACCAAACTCCAAGCCTGTAGAAGCATCCACGTCTTTTCGTAATTAACCCCTCATGTAAAAAATAATACAAGTATGTGAGAATGACCAGAGGGGAGAGCAAGTAGGGAGTTGGGCAGCAATTTTCAAACAGGTGAGGTTGAAGTTAAATTAAACCAGTAGGTGCTGATATCAAAATCGCCAATTAGGGGCTGCCCATGAATTGCGAACCAATGAAGTCGCACAGAAAATGAGTGGCCATACTTTAGAGCAGAGACTCAGAGAGATGAAAAGGAGCGTGCGAGAAAGTTCAAAACCACAGGCCCCACCATGTCACGACAAAAAGCCTGGTTCATGCTCCTTAAAATTGCAACTCAAATAGAAAGAACTTTCATAAAGATGCTAAAATATTGTACGATTGACCTATCCTGCCGGACATAAAGTGGGGGTTCTTCTGAGCTGGAAAGCGTATCTTAACAGATAAAAGCAATGCAAAATTAATTAATATAGTTTACATTCGATTACTTATTATTTAATTAATACGTATAGACAGCACATTGTATTAATATTTTACCATTTGTGAGACTGAAGTACCACCTCCAGCACCCTGAATTTAACACGTGATTTGGAAGAAAAGATTTGTATGAATAGGCCCCATCACGTCAAAAACTCTGGCCTAATACAATCACCCCACAATAACGTATGCTTGTTATATAATTAAATACGTAATATGTTCTTTATCAGGAAAATACAAATGATATATCAGGGGAGGAGAACTGAGGAGCGTCGGGGATTGTGGAAGGTCCTTCCTTGACATGACGCCTGCATCGCAACTCTGAATTTCAACCACGATTTAGATTTCCATTCCGTGATGGCGTCCCACGCACTTAAATTTGTCCATGCTCCAATTGCCTTTTTCTACTTCTCTCTCCATTCTTCTCAACCCACATGCTTACTCATATTCTCTTTTAAGGGGTGTTGAAACTAAACTATAATTTTAAAAATATTTTTATAATTTATAAAATAAATATATAAAGGAGTTTGTCTTGTTTTATAAAAAAAAAGTTTTTTAAAAATGATTTTTAGGGTAACTAAACACTTCCTTAGTCCATCTCTCATAATCTACTTTTTGTTACTACATCGTCGTATCGGATTGATTTATTCATAATTAACCCCCCCCCAATTTTTGACCGGAAATTTAAAAAAAAAAACCTCACAATTCTCAGCCTCATAATCATATTCTGCTTTTTCAAAATATTCATATATGTATTTATTCAGCTCCAAAATCAATGTCGGGGGGGTTCTTTACCATACGCACAACAAAAATTCATTTTATGTAACAAATTAAAGAAGGAAAGAGAAGCTCCTGGTAGTGCGAGGACGAGATGCGCCGGGAGAAGGGAATTAAAAATTAAGAATTAAAATAGTTGTCAAATGCGCCTTGTCAAACTGGGAGGATGCATTCACGTACATATGGGGAAACAGTAGCGTCTTCTAGCGTGTTCCGAGGGAGATAGTATTCCCGGGGGACCCTTTTCCAGAAGCATCCTTTGACTCTTCCAACGCCGTCAGATCATCCCTTTTCTCCACGTGGTCCACATACAGCCCTAGATCTCCTCAGCACGTACTGTTACCCGCAACCCCCATCTCGTAAAATCACATCGCCCCTTCTTGCCTATAAATTTATGCTCCACACTTCTTTCCCTCCAGCTAGCATCTTTGTTGTGGTCGATTCCTTCAGCTCGGGCATCTTCCCGTTCTCTATCCTGATCTCTTCTGCTCCCTGTTACCTAGGAGTCTAGAAGCCTCTTTCATTCGGATCCTTTCCTCTTCAACGCTTGCCGTCTTTGATTCGTCCCTCTCACTTTTGAAAACATGGCTCCTGAACTCGTCCCTACCGTAGTTAAATCCGGTGGTTTCACCGGCCCGGCCACGCTGCCGAGTCGCGCCTATGTCACATTTCTTGCGGGGAATGGAGACTACGTCAAAGGCGTTGTGGGTCTGGCGAAGGGTCTGAGAAAGGTGAGGTCGGCGTATCCCTTGGTGGTGGCCGTCCTCCCCGACGTACCGGAGGAGCACCGTCGGATCTTGGAGTCTCAGGGCTGCATCGTCCGGGAGATCGAACCCGTTTATCCCCCCGAGAACCAGACTCAATTTGCCATGGCCTATTACGTTATCAACTACTCTAAGCTCCGCATCTGGGAGGTACCTTCTTAGTTCCTGCTTTCTTCGTCGTTACGTCTTACGTTGTCTAGATGTCCTGGTAGGATCCGTTGTAGAACTCATGACGTTGTTCGTCTTCTCACTGGGCCCCGTGTCCGCGGAGGTCCATCAGCATTTGTGTAATTGAAAGGTTGATCAATTAATTTGAATGGGTTTACCAAATCTTTTACCGGGCGGGTGCTTGTATTTCACTTATTTTTGTGGTCGTAATAAATTCAAATGAAATGATTGCAGTTCGTGGAATATAGCAAGATGATATATTTGGACGGAGATATTCAAGTGTACGACAACATCGACCATCTATTCGATCTGCCGGGCGGACACTTCTACGCAGTCATGGACTGCTTCTGCGAGAAGACTTGGAGCCACACCCCGCAGTACAAGATCGGGTACTGCCAGCAATGTCCTGACAAGGTACAGTGGCCTGCTGAGATGGGTGAACCACCTGCTCTGTACTTTAACGCCGGCATGTTCGTGTTCGAGCCCGGCATGGTGACATATTACGATCTCTTGAAAACACTCCAAATCACTCCTCCCACACCTTTTGCGGAGCAAGATTTCTTAAACTTGTACTTTAAGCCCATTTACAAACCTATTCCCTTGGTCTACAACCTCGTCCTCGCAATGTTGTGGCGCCACCCTGAGAATGTGGAACTTGACGAAGTCAAAGTTGTTCATTACTGCGCTGCAGTAAGTTATCAGTCCCCGAAGTTTAATTGGTTTAACAGTTCAATTTTAACTAGGTGACACTGATAAGAGGATTGTATGATGAATGTTGAACAGGGGTCGAAGCCGTGGCGATATACAGGGAAGGAAGAGAACATGGATAGAGAGGACATAAAGATGCTGGTTAAGAAATGGTGGGACATATACAACGACGAATCCTTGGATTACGATAAGGGCAGAAGTGGAGTCCAAGGTGATGCTGAATCAGTGAAGAGGGAATCATTGATGGCAGCAATGTCGGAGGCTGGTCAACTCAAGTACATAACAGCCCCTTCTGCCGCTTAATATAACTCCCGCCACGATGGCCGGACTCTACCCACAGAATGGAACCCAGATGGAGCGTTGGTGTTTCAACGAGATTGGTTCCTTTGATTTCTTGTAAAGGTCGGGGAGGTGGTTTTTAATTTTCCATATTGGGTTGGGATTTTGTTTTTTACGCTTAGGTTAAGCCGTGCCTGTTCAAGTGTTGGGGCTTGGCGCTTCTCGGCAGGGGGATCGCTTTTGCTCTGGTCCTTTTTAGAATTTGCACGCCCGCGTATATTTGTCTTCGCCTATAGGATGTGTCAACGTCAATATTTGTAAAATTTGCTACGTAAGTAATGTTTATGAAGTGAAATGTATTTCACGATGCAAGGAATTGTACTATTTTCTATGTCCGCTGGCCAATTGCGAACAACGTGCTTCTCTGCTCCCACGGTTTTTCCGGTTCGCTTGGGTATCATCTATACTTTGTATGTTGTTTTTGTAAGATGTAGCATAGATGAGAAAAAATGTAGTTAAACACAAGGAACATGTTAAAAATGTAAAATACTTTTCAAAAGTATTCCTGACCTCTCTTGTTTACGCCTATTTGGATAATTTCTGTATTTCGTCAATGTGGACACAATAATGAAAGCGATGAAAATAGAAATAAATATCAAAGATAAATTAAAGTTGCGGGTTTCTATTGTAATATTATCAGAACAGTTGGGGGGAGTGTGTTTTGAGAAAACGTTAGTCAAGCGTTTCTTGAAAATTCTGTTAAATGTAAAAAGTGCAGCTGGTCCGCGTGAGAAAATATATGAGCATCATGAAAATATTCCGGCTGGATGTCTGAGCAAGACGTCAAGTGGCTTTCAGCAGGTACTGAAGGGTCCATACTAAGCGGTGGAAGAAGGGCCTCGGTTTGAAGCAATGTTGTGAATTAATGTGACATTTTAGCTTTTGTTTTCCCTGTTTTCCTGCCGAGAAAGGTGAAATGAATGGACCATATGAAATGACGGTCCATCGGTGGGTCTCCACTTGTAGAATGCTTCAACCTTCAATCAGTAACTACAAACTCGTAGCAGTGAGGTGAGCAGTAGCACGCCAACCTGAGGTTGATGCCGAGCTTGTAATGGTGAACGAGTTTTGGCAGGCTGGAAGAAAATGATTGATGCTTCTGTGGTTGGAAATTGAAAAGGGAGCAGAATTCAGCTCAACATATGGAATAGGAATCCATCGTCCGAGCCAAGGCAATGCCTGCTGCTTTTAGCATGAAAATGAGATTCCAACCCTCTGCAGTGCTTTGAGGACAAACGCCTAGTATCGTTAAATTTACGGTTCTAATATATTTAGAATGGCCGAAAACATAGTTTTGACCATTGGGTCAACCGGCAGGTTGGCCCATGACCAGTTAGGATTAAGTGGTGCAGGTTGAAAAAGGTTCGTGTAATGATGGGTTGGCTAAACTAACTCGTTATGGTGAATTGGCCAACCTGCTAACTATTATTATTATTATTAAATATTTTTTCTTATACAATATAAAGAAAAATGTAATGAAATTTTTATTTTTCCTTCAAATATTTAATTGAAAACACTAAATAAATGATATTAATATTTTTTAAACTTTTTTTAGGTAGGATGTAACATATAATGATATAATTATAATAATTAATAAAAAATTTTAAAAAAATGCGGGCTAGCCCAACACGACAAGTTGTAGGTTATGCTGTGCGAGTTAAAAAGTTTCGGGCTAGAAGTTTGATTTTTAACCAATCCTAACATGTCTTTTTTAGCGGGTTGACGGGTTAGACCTTTAGGTACAACCTATAGTACTGACTCTAGTCCCGTGTTACCAGGATGATGTATGAGTTCCTTCTTAATGAGAATGAGCTGCAAATTATCGTCGAAAAAAATTGTTGGAAGAGCACGCAGTGCCTCAGTTTTCAAGAGCGCGTGTGATAAAAATTATGCAAGTACCAGATTTTATCAAATATTTAATAAATCATCTTAGTAATATGCAGTATTTTCCCATTTCCTTCGGCAAAACAAAGTGTTTTCCCACTTCTCATACAATATGTAGTTTTCTTCTATCACTGGCACGTAATTTCTGATTTTTATCGATTCTTTATGCCCTCTAGATTTCAGGAAAACTAGACACATATCTCCATGTTATTTACTATACTAACTCCCATCCTAAAAATTTATAACTCCAAAATTAGTACTAAGTTTAAAAATATTAAGCAAATTAGTTAAGTTAGTTATTTGTTAAAAATATGTATTATTTTTCTTAAATTATTATCTTCAATCATATGTATCAAATATCAATAGAAATATTTTAAGAAAAATAAAAAACAAAGTAAATTAAGATATTATATTTAAAATTAAATTCAGTCCCACAATTAGTTCTTATATTAGAAATCACTGACTATTTTTATATTAAGGAGTCGAGATATTACATACATATTGGTATTGATATTCATGTCTGATTTTAGTTACAATCACTAGAAGAGGAATTACCAAAAGCCTCTTTTTTCAAAGTGTGAATTTTTAGGGCGATTTATAAATTATTTCCAAAAACTACTTGCATATAAATTCTGCGTATTTAAAACTACTTTCCTCCTGTTAACTCCTTTATGCTTTGATTTATGTTTCCGACATAAAAATTCAGTTCATCAAGAAGTGACTACTTAAAAAAGAGGAAATCAAAATTTCGACTCAAACCTCCACTTATCAGTTACTATTGGCTATCAGAGCATATGTTAGTTGATTATTGCTTCACAATCTGCCTTCAATGAAGTAACAGTTAAATAGCACTGCGATGTAATATTTGAGAAGAAAAGGATCATGGGTACAAAGCAAAATGCTCCGAAGAGGGCCAACTAGAAGTCTTTCTGTTTCCAAATGCTCATACAGCAGAAGCTGGCCCACCAGTCATCCTCACTGCCATTTCCCCACGTTCACCTGAAAAATTCACATTCAACTGCTTCTGAGTTTATGTGCTGACAGAACAAGTATGCAATTTTTCATGTGGACAATTCCACAAACAGGTTACCTGTGCGAACTCTTATAACATCTGCAACAGGTATCACTGCACAATCAATCGATAATCAATAATTCATTAAAACTGAGATTCCATCTCTAGTGACGACATTAAAATAAAATATTTTCTTCAATATATAGATCGTAGCATTGTTCTTTCTTTCACCAAAACATCCATTATGCGAACCTAGGCAAGTTAATAGACCCAATTCCATTCGCAAGAAATGCGCATCAGGTTAGTCTAAACTTTCACGTCCGGTTATCCTGATGGTTCTTGAAACAGCCCATCCAACGCCAAATCTTCCATGCAGTGTAGTAAGTTTGATGCACACGAGGATATGAAACTAAACCAGAATTGAAGTATTTTACTTCCTCAGTTCTAACCTTGTCACAAGTAGAAGTGAAAAGAGAAGCACACATTAAACTTCATCTGCTGTGTGATGCAAAAGTTCTGCGGCATGGGGGCACTTTCAATGTTCTAGTATCTGAACTCACTGCTATATAATTAATCATTTCACTTAATCTGCATAATTCTTTTCTTTCTCTTGGCTTTTAGTTGAAAAACTTTACTAATTACTCATCTCTAGCACGTAGACAGAAAAGCAATTAATTGCTCAGCAGGAAATCAATTAAGCTTTACACAATCTCGGGTTTGGAAAATCCATTCTCCCTGGAGACGAAGTAGAGGGATATCTACTACATGAGAATACGTAATGATCAACTTGAGACAGCCCATCAACATCCCTAAAACAACTGCACGTAAAGATTTATCCACATCCACACATACAATATAAATAAAGCTGCAAACAGTCAAGACAGTACACGTGGATTGGCAAAGAATGTTGAAGCCTTACAAAAAATTTTGCCATCACCAATCTCCCCTGTTCTTGATGTCTTGATAATCTTGTCTATAACTGCTTCAACCTAATTAAAAGATAACATCTAGTCAGAAATGATGCAGAGGGGTTATGGACTTATGGCTCCCTTATATATGATTGTTAGCAATTTTGAAAATAAGCTAGTAGAAAATCCAAGGCATATTAACAACTGAGGATTTCTCCTCTCTTCTTTACAAAATTGTCCATGCTTAACAAGAGAAGTACACGATCCATTTTAATGCAAAATGCCGCCCAAATTACCATCAAATGTCCACATACCTGACCCTTGCTCACTACTATTTCCAACTTAACTTTGGCGACAAAATTGTCTTCAGAAAATTCAGAGCCTGCATTGAAATCAGTAACCTAAAAGAGTCATGTAAGGCAGAATGTGATCATCTACTTAGGTATAGAATATGCATAGGTTAACATGCTAAACATGTTATTCCAAAAAAAAAAATGCTAGTATTTTGGTGAAATATATGAACGGCGTTGTTTTACTTTTTCCTTAAATAAAAGGAAAGTCACAATGACGTGAAATTCAACTCATTCAACATGACTCCCGCAATAAATTGGGGTAACGTTGTTATAAAAGGCATTGAAGACATGTAGAAACAAGATGATATTTCTTCAGTTTTAAGTTTTAACTATTTGGTAGTTCGAAATGAACTTACCTCCCTGCCTCTCTTTTGAACCACCCTGAGATCCAAAGCCCCGGGCATCAGATACTGTGACGCCACGGATTCCCATTTTCAACAAATCCTTCATGGAAAAAATAATAATAAGGGAGGAATGGCACTAGGTCACTCAGTGGTGGTCGGTCAATAAAATAGCACAGGCCCGCCCAAATGAACAGTGCATCAGAAATATTGGCCAAGCCAATCCTTTAAATAAGTGGAGGAACATGACGTGACAAGAGACAACGATAGTTCTGGGAGGAAAACAAAAATCGGTAGGTTGGGCTTAGAAGACTTCCTATATGAAGATGCTTAGCCACGATCTTGAGTCCAAATATGACAAGGAAGCCATGAACTTGTCCATGGCCATGACCCATGCATAAATATTCGGAGGAACAATTACGCTGAACCTGAACTAGTTATTAATGCTGGATTCTACTTGTCTATTACCAGTTTAAGCGCCTACGAAGAGAGATGATGGGAAGTCACACCCAATCCAATGGAATTAAACCGCGGTTACATTTAGGCAGATGAGAACAAACAAGCTTTCAATAAGAGACTGGAAATTGTTACGAAACTAGCAAGCCTTTTTCAATCGATGGCCCATGGTGAGGATTCAGAATTTATTAAAACTACATTTAAGAAGGGTGATTACGTACCAAAGCAGAACACCCCCCCCCCCAAAAAAAAAAACACACACACACACACGCAGAGACACACACAAAAAAAAAAAAAAAAAAAAAACCTTCCTGCAGGGAAAAAGAGAGGAAGAAAGGAGAAATCGCAATACAGTCTGTGAGGATTTTGAAGAGTGAAATGAGAATATTCATATGTTGAAACAGTAAGCAAGCATTGTTAACGTCACTTTCACTGAAATGAATCACCTTCTCATAAGGTATCCCTGCCCCATTTAAAGAAATTACCGCAACGCTTAATTGCACATAATAGTGATCAAATCAAAGGTTAGCCCATACCGAAGAAACATGAGGGACTCGCCAAGGCCTGCTCCGTAGCAAATTCAACAAAATATGATCAATTAAGATCATTAGTCAGTTCACAAAACTTATCTCAACTTAACTAAGAAAACATCGGTCATTCCTTCCACTCCACATGCAGACCAAAAAGAAAGGGAGTAAAAAAGCTTCAAAACCTGAGAATCGCTTCCACCTTGTAGAACTTGGAATCGGGAACATAATCTGGGAGAGTGAGCAATCAATTCAGTAACAGAATAAACAGAGTTTGAACAATGAAGGACATCGTCGGCATTTGTACCGGGAAGACTCTGAGCTCTGATTTTGGGGACAATCGGGGCCGTGGCATTGCGTTTGTGTCTAAGGGCGAGGCAAGGAAATTCATAACTATGGAAACTGGGAGCAATCGATCTGTAATCTTGAAAAGGGACTTCGAATTTTTTGAGATGAAAGTTTGAAGGACTAATAAGGAGGGATCTTGCCAAGATAGAGGTCATTATTTCCCAGAAACAGGAGATGAGCAGAACCGCGAACTGAACGCTACTCGTGTTTCGACCAGGAAGGGCAGAAACCGATGACTCAAGCGAAACAAAAGCCCAGTACCATACTGTTCATGGCGATGATGTTGAGGGGGATCGAGAACGGAAATCCTAATATGGCGCTGCGAAGGAGGATCTGAGAAAGTATTGACACGCGTACAATTTCATGCAGGGACAATTCAAGCAACAGGGATTAAGAGTATGATCAAGTTTTACGACTGAGGGTCAGACGTCGCGGGGATAGCTCAGTTGGGAGAGCGTCAGACTGAAGATCTGAAGGTCGCGTGTTCGATCCACGCTCACCGCAATCTCAGTAATAAATTTTCCATAATTAATTTTTATATCCTTATCATTTATTTAAATATACTCGCAAGTATATTACTTTAAGGCCTATTTAACTAATTTGATTAGATTAAAAAAGTTAGGTAAGTTAGTTAATTATAAAAAATATGACATGTTTTTTTTTAAATATTATAACTATCTTTCTTAATATACTCTCTTCCTTACTTACTTGATTATGGTTGAGATAGTATCCATAGAATAATTTTAAAAAAAAATTAATGAATATAATAAATTAGTCTTATATTTAAGATTAAAATTAATTTAATAATTAAGACTTGTATTAAGGACCAGAGGAATATTAAATGCCTGTTTGGCATTCATTATTTTGGGCTTATAAGTAGCTTACAAGCACTGCAAGCCCGATTGACACAATGATGCTGTTTGGATGAGCTTTTCTGCAATCCGGTTTTGTATGAAAAGCTCCAATAAGTTATAAACTAAAATTAATAGCTTATGACTTATAGTTTTTAAAATATGGGGAGAGAGAGAGAAAGTGAAGAAATTTATTAACTCCTTTAATTCTTATTATAAGTTTCAAATAACTAATTTGTAGATAACAAAAAATCAATTAAAATTAGTTGAAAGTAATAAATAAGTTAGAAATATACTTTTATTTTTAAATATGCTCATAGAAATATACTTTTATTTTTTTATGTTTCACTTTATATTTAAAATATCTTGTATGATTTATCTAAAGCTTTAAAATTTAATTCACTCGTTAAATTTGAATTTTTCATATTAAATTATTTTAATTTCATTTTAATTATGTGAAAATATTTTTTTTAGTCATGTTTCATTATTTATTAAAACTCATATTTATTTTGGTTATTTTACAACCAAACTTACTTTTACCCAATCATAATCCAAACAACTTTTTACCAATCTTACTTTTATAAACTAATTTTTCTAAACTCTAATCCATATGTAATTCAACTTATCCAATTTAACTTTTATCCAACTTCATTTTTCTAAAAACTATTTTTTTAATAAGTTATTTTTTTAATCGTTGATTTAAATGGACCCTAAATTGCTGGTGTGCGGCGTGCTTGGCAACTCATGCATCTTGTACCATGTTCAACCATTTCAGTACTTTTTCCGGCTTGCAGATTATGAAAAATACAGCATGCTTTTAAAAAGGAAGCACCATCGATGATTTGGGCGTTGTGATGTCATTACTCCCCGCTTTTTCTCACTCTTGTCAACTTTTATTGCTCATTCCTCCTTTAAATCCTTGACAATTCGCCATGGGAAAACTGCCGTTGACGACTTCATCATGTTTATGAGGACCTCAGATTTGCATAATTGCTAGAGTACCGTATCAAAATCGATTTGAATTATGAAATGACCAAAATGCTCGTTATATTTTAAAAGGGTAAAAACGAATCGAAGCTCGCTATAGAAAAGACTTTACAGGCGGTGATGCATTATTAGGGAAAAAAAATCTGATGTGATTTACGGGTTATTTTACATTGTGTACAAAAGGGCCTGCACGATGTTAAAATATCAGATCTTAAAAAAAATTGTAAAAAAGATTACTGAAATGGAAAAATTGTAAATCAGGACCCGTTATAACATTAATATGAGTTTTAATAATAATAATATGGGTTTTGACAACGATTTTTGTAAACAGATTCTTGTATGTAATTTTTCAATTTCAGCAGTTTTTTTTATAATTTTCTCAACAAAAAAAAACTCACAAACAATCGTAATTTATGACAGGCACTGATTAATGCTTACGTTACAGCTAGTCTTCCATAATTTACACAAAATTAAAATTAAAAAAAATAGAAGATACAGGGGATAACTATAATTCATAAAAAGTTTTGCTTGCTTTACAATTAACTTTTTGTTATAGTGTGTCCACTGCGACGGTTCCCCAATGACTAATCATCTGGGTACTGCAAAGGTCCAAGAAGGGAGTGACCCTTCCGGGCATGCTTGCTCCATTCCCATCCTTTAGCAGAATTTTTTTTTTTTGCTAAAGCATAGGTATCCTCCTATTAGAGGCAATCCTATTTGAGGTATTGTCAGGCACTAAATGTGGGCACCTCTCCCAGCGGAGATTCGAACCTTGGTTCATCACGTTGTGAGAAACTAACCCCTTCTGTTAGACCCAACTCCTGTTGGTTCCAATGGAATTGAACCCAAGAGCAATAGTTAAGGAACACAAACCTCGTCCACGTGTGCCTGCGTGCGCTGGTTTGCTTTACAATTAAGTTTTGTTCATACGCAAGAAGTCTTGTCCATAACTGCTGCATATTGTGGTCCTCCCATTAATTGTGTCTTGTCCCCTCGTGGGCTTTAATCATGCCCCGAATCGAATATTCGAAGTCCATGGGCAGGCTAACATTCATGACATCGTCGTGGCATTTCTCGTCCGCGGCTTCGGTGTTCTGCCTATACCCCGCTCTGTCCAGTCACTGGGCTAAATTTGAGTTCAATAAGCCCACCAGTCCTGAAATTACACGCTACTCTTCTGGTTCTATTTATAGAGTAGGAAGAGAAGATAATTTTTTATCCTATTTATAGGACACTAAGAAAATTTTTTTATATAGATGTACAATTTTATCCCTAACTTATTATTGTGTTGATTTTGTTTACATGAAATATAATATATATTAAATAGGAATAAAGTTGAAAAGTTACTAAATTTTAAATGAGAGTTAATGAAGTTTAAGGTTTTTTTTGTCTGTCTGAAATATGCTGGAAGTGCCTTATAAATAGAACCAGATAAGTAATTAAACAGAGATAATTATGATGATTTATGGATTTTCCCTCAAATTAACAAGAAAGTATCAACATTCACGTCTAATTAATTAATCATTTCAGATAGAATAAACTAGGCGGATTAGGAGGTGTTATGTTAATTTTACAAAAAAAACACTGCGTTAAGAAGCAAAAGTGATAGGATGGGGGCATTAACTTGCTTATTGATTAAGCATTCCTTAGTCGCGACAAAACAGGGGATTAGGCGTGTAAGCTTTTGTTGGGTGGAGCAGGTGATCTCAAATTAAATGGAATATCCTGTTCATCAGCGCAGCGTAGCCCCAATCAAAATCTGGATTCCATCGCTAATTACACTGTGGCGTGGTTGTTAGAAGTTAGGTTAAACCAGTCTCCAAAATTAACGAGCAACCTCACACGGATCTCAGATCCATATCAAGGCTCAAGCACGTATTTACATTCATTGCCACCACCCAACCTCCGCCTCCCTCATCCTTGGTATGAAAATTAATCCGCTAATTTGAATAGATTTAAAAAGTTTGTTAAGTTAGTTATTTGTAATCAACATATGTTATTTTATCCAGAATATCTTATTAATCATGTGCAATACTGCAATGGCTAGCTATTTTTAAAAAAATAGATAAATACAAGAAACAAAATAAATTGAGTTCTTATATTTATGACTATATTAAATATCAAACTAACTCTTATGTTAAGAATTGAAATTAGCATTATATTAGCCCACCATAGTATTGATTGACACGTGGCCATTTGTTTTCCAAATTGAAATTATATGCCCCCTGTTGATGACCTACGCCAATGCCAACGAATGAATGGCACCAACAATGTAAATTAAAAACATCACTGGCTGAGTCCATATAGAGTAAATTAGACGTGAATAGTGACTCAGTGTGCATATTTCTTGTTACTGTACGCCTTCTCTCTCTAAAATATAAACTCAGTATTAAAAGAAGTGCTTTATTCATCGACTCTCAAAAGTATACATATATATATATATATTTGTATGTATATATGTGCGTGCGCATGTTGTTGATCATAAATGCCGGCCTTTTGTTCAAAGAGAAGGAATAAATGAATAACACGGATAATGAAGTATTCTAAAATGAAGAACCTGAGAATGAGAAGAGAGAAATAGCAAACAAAATGAAAGAGGAAGGGAACGAAGAGAGCAAGGGTTGCGGTAAAAAGAGAAGACAGAGCAGAGGCGTGAGTTATTACATTGAGAAAGTTCACACACGAGTGGAGACAGATGTGACATCAAACATAAGGACAAAACACACGGATGACAACAGAGCAGTGGAGACAGGGAGGGGTAAGGAAACTAGAGAGAAAGGGCCAAGTCTAGATCAGGCGGAGGAGGGGCCGTGTTGTCGTTGAAGGCGACGGCGCCATGATCCCCGGCGAAATCTTGGAGTTGAAACCTGGGTTCCCACCCTCCCTTCATCGTCTTGTCCCTGTGCTTCTCTGCAGTGGCTGCCCACCCCGCACGGCCCTTGAGGCTCTTTCCAAGGTTGTGGATGAGATCAAAGAACTTCTCCATCTTTGATTCATCGTCGGCATCATCATCTTCTACTGGCGGGTTGTGGTCGCGCTTCTTTCTCTTTCTGCAGCTTCCTCCTCCGTTAGGCTCATCCATCCAGAGACCAGCGACCTGCTGCTTAATTTGCTCTGATTAAAGCTGAAGCTCGTGTCCTGAACGCTCCTTCATGGCATCTTAAAAAAAAAGGTGACGAAGGCACGAGACAGCGATGCAGAGCGGCAGAATATTGCGTCAAATTCTTCCTCCCTTCGACATCACAAAGATGCCCCACACCCTCTTTGGTAAATGACCATCGCATCCTCATCCCAGTGCTTTTTGGGAGCACATTTGATTGGCGGTGGGTAAGGGAGGGCCCGCGGAATTTTAGTCTACGTCATTACACGTGGTCACCCTGACCTCCCCATGACGACAGCGCTCAACCCGCCCACTCCTTTTGGGAATTAAAGGAAGTATTAACTCTTAAAACACAGTTGTAAAAGTTATTTGAAATGCTAAGATTAGGACTGCAATTAATTAACCAAAAGGATAAGAGGAAAACATGATGCTAGCTTGTGTGGAATAAAGGGGTTGTTAGGAAATAGTGAAGAGCGGATGATACGTGGAGGTGAATGAAAGATACAAGTGGGAGCGCCACACTTAGCATGTCCCACAAAGAAACATACGCGCGCACTCCACCTCAAAACAAGCACGACAACTAGCCCGGGGTCTCCCTCGTGAGCCACGCATCCTCCTCCTTTGCAACCGCTAGTCCAATTTCATTTTTAATTTTAATTTTTATTTTTAAATAAGAATGACTAAAATCAATCTGGCAGTCTCTTTCTACCGCTGAGTTGTATTGTACAAGATTTTTTTAGTATTCAAAACGTAAGTCATCACGTAAGAAACATGTAGGCAGCATTACATATTTTTCCACAAGCGATGTGCATGCATATGAGGACGGAGAGTCGTTTTCGAATTTTATTTGTTTATTCGGTAATTAGATACTGTTGGGAAACAAAAACGTAGAATATTAATATCACGTGCAGTTTTTGCCAGAGCCTTTAATGAACAAAACTGTGATAATGTGATGCGCGCCGAGGACTTCTCTGCGATTAGGATATGACGAATTACGCCGTATCGGTTGTTAATTGCCAGCAGAGGCCGACAAACGTGAAACGAAAGCGCATACATTACAGTGAATCGTAACGTGATCACTGTCATTAATAGGATCGGAGCAGCACTTAGAAAGCCGCGGCTTCCTTTTCTGGCCTGCTTATTTTGACTGTGCCACATAGCGTGATTCCCATCCAAACTAAACTAAATCCACGCTCTTAATCGATTATCAAATCCAACGTATTATTACTTTCAATTTTTAATATAAGAGCTAATTTAATTCTTAATTTCATTTTAAATAATATAAGATTATAATTTACTTTATCTCTTGTATTTATTTATTTTTTTAAAATAATTCTTGATTGCTAATAATATTTTAAGAAATACAATACATATTTATTAAATAAATAACTAAGTTAACTAATTTTCTTAATCTACTCAAATTAGATAACTAGCTCTTCTATTAACGGGTGAACATAGTAATTATCAGCCATGCGTTCCCTGGTAGATATGCGAGGATACCATACAAAACCCCACGCGTGTAAGCTGTAATCCGTCAATGGCCAATCGAGTTGCATCTCAACCACAAAAGCTTATTAAAATTTCAGGGTCAAGCTTGCTATATGCGTTCCCAATCATTCAAACAATTTCCAATTCCGCTGTTTATTAATTATTACCATGTGGTCATCCTTTTTCCCTCGTGTGTGAATTTTCACTACGAATTTTATATCACGCAGGATATATATATATATATATATATATATATTACTTAAAACGATGTGGATTCAGAAGGGAAACTGACGCCGTAAGAATTGTTAAATGTTGTGGTTAAATGAACGCATCTGGATTGGCAACAACCCCCCTCTCTTTTTCCCTAGCAATTAAAGATTTATAACAACGTGATGATTGAGAACGATTAATCCTTAAAACTAGGCGAACAAAAGGAAATTTAGAATTCTACAAAAGAGATTATTGCTCTTGGGGTACGGGTCGTGGAATGAATGATGAGGGGGCAGAAAAATAATTATAATGGCAAGAAGGACGATAATTCCGTGAGGTTCCAGCATGTGGGGGTTGGGTACAGTGACAAAGCTGTGGCGTCCATACGATTCAACAGCGACGTGTCTTCGTTACGTACATTACCATAATCCAATTCGCAGGTTCGTCACTTCTTTCGTTTCCAGTTAATTTATTAGTACTGTCTCTTATCCTAATTATAAAATGTCACCTGTAGTTCTTATAAATAAGAACGGAGGTTGTGTTTCTTAACGTGCCTTCATTAAGCAAGGAGATTTTACGTGGTAAGGCTCTTCCTCCTGCGAGAATCTTGCATTGGTAGAGAGGTGGAAAGGGCTTTTTTACCGATATACGATAAACAGTAAAACAATATACCAAAATGCTACACTTTTGAAACTATTTACCAATATATTGCACTTAAAATCGTTCTTGACAAGAACGATTTTAAAATTACACACAAGTTGTTCTTGGCGTGAACGATTTCAGAAATCGTTCATGCCAAGAACGATTTTACTTTTTCCTGTTCACTCTCTCATATACGAATCTCTGCCAATTTTACATGCAAAAATGAGAATTCTTGACAATACTCTCATGAGGCTATAACGTTTATATTGCATTAAAATTTGAAAATCCCAAATTTTTTTATTTTTTAAGTAGAGCTTGATGAAATTTTCTATTATTTCCTCTTCTTTTTATTTTGCTCATATCAAACAATACGTAACAAAAAAATTATGCTTTGATTGTAAATTTTTAATTGTAGCAATTAAGCTATAGGACTATATTATTATTATTATTATTATTATTATTATTATTATTATTATTTTGGTCACAGGCATAAAAGGTCTATGCCCAATACTTGATTTCTCATCAAACCGAACAAATGCCACACGACAGGCTTTTTTACCAAAATACTACAAAAAGTAAAATTATATACTAATATGCTGTACTTTTAAAAGTATTTACTAATATGCTACACTTAAGATCGTTCTTCAAGTGAATAATTTTTAAAGTCATTTATCTGCTGAATAATTTTTAAAAGCATATTGGTAAAAAAGCCTGTCGTGTGGTATTGTTTGGTTTGACGAGAAATCAAGTATTGGGCATGAACCTTTTATGCCTGTGACCAAAATAATAATAATAATAATTTAGTCATACAACTTAATTGCTACAATTAAAAATTTACAATCAAAGCATTTTTTTGTTACGTATTGTTTGGTATGAGAAAAATAAAAAGAAAAGGAAATAACAGAAAATTTCATCAAGCTCTATTTAAAAAATTAAAAAAATTGAGATTTTGAAATTTTAATGCAATATAGACGTTGTAGCTTCATGGGAGCATTGTTAAGGATTCTTATTTTTGCATGTAAAATTGGCAAAGATTCGTATGTGAAAGAGTGAACAGGAAAAAGTAAAATCGTTCTTGGCGTGAACGATTTCTGAAATCGTTCACGCCAAGAACGACTTGTGTGTAATTTTAAAATCTTTCTTGCTAAGAACGATTTTAAGTGCAGTATATTGGTAAATAGTTTCAAAAATGTAGCATTTTGATATATTGTTTTACTGTTTATCATATATCGGTAAAAAAACCGGTGGAAAGAAAAAGAAAAGCATAGACTCTCAGAAAAGGCGAGGAAGCCACTCCAACAGCCGGCATCCGCATCACAGAAATCAAGGCATTGACTCTGCCTTTTTTTATCCCATTTATAAAATTATACTGCATAAAAATATGTGTAAATTTTACATTCTTAAAATAAAGTATATATTCCTCTAATTCTTAATATAAGACTCATTTAACTAATTTGATTAGATTAAAAAAGTTAGGTAAATTAGTTAATTATAAGAAAAGTGACACATTTTTCTTAAAATACCATAATCATCTTTCTTAATACCCCCATCTCTTTTCTACTTGATTATGGTTGAGAAAGTATCTATAAGGGTAATTTAGAGAAAATTGATAAATATGAGAAATGAGTCTTATATTTAGAATCAAGACCAACTCAAGAATTGGATACTATATTAAGAATCAGAGGAGTATTAAATAAAAATAAATTTATTAAATTTTAAGACAATTAATAAGATTTAATATTTTTATTGACTCCCATAAAACATATTAAAAATAATTTATAAATAAGACTAAATAAACATTATACTTACTAAAATATTTTTAATTCTTTTTAATTATAAAATTATCGTCACACAGTTTCAAACTCTCAATTATTATTATTTTGCGCCATCACGTCGGTCATTATTTTAGCTACGCACCATCCTTCACTGTACTGCCGTAATTAGTACTCCCGTCCTTTTTATAAGATTTAAATAATCAAATTGCATGATTTAGGCAATATGTTATAATTAATTAAAAGTAATAAGTACGTGAAAAAAATATATTTTTGTCTAAATATATTTGTATTTACAAGAGGATAAGTGAAAGACAGAAATAATGAGAAAAAACATAAAAAGAATATGTCAAAAAATAATGTAATTAATTGTAGGGTAAAAATGATAAAAATGCTCTCTTTTTTTATAGCAGTAATTAGTACTCCCGTCCTTTTTATAAGGTTACAATAATTGAGTTGCATGATTTAAGTAATATGGTATAATTAATTAAAGGAAAAATTGTCAAAAAAAGATATTAAAAATTAAAAAATTACATATAGGGACCCGTTTACAAAAATTATTGTCATTTACTCATCAATTATTATCAAAATCAATATTAATATTGTAAAGAGTCCCAATTTGTAATTTTTCTATTTTCAAGATCTTTTTTTACAATGTTTTTCTTAATTAAAAATAATAAATATGTAAAAAATATTTTTGTCTAGATATATTTGTATCTACAAGAGGCTAAGTGAAACACAGAGATAATGAGGAACAAAACATAAAAAGAATATGTAAAAAAAAATAATGTAATCAATTATAGGTAAAACTGATAAAAATGTATTTAATGTTTAAATAATTTCAAACTAAATCTTACAATAAGAAGAGAAGTAATTTAAAAATTTGAATGATGTGAAAGGTAGAGGAGTAGTAGAACTTGTTAAGAGCAAGACGGGAGGCGAAATTGAAATTTTAAACCCTCAATCCTTGGAAGAGGAGGCCTCCATAACCAAAATCCAGGAACCAAATTCCCAAGCCGAACTCCGGGATATAGGATTATATAAGAGAAGTTGTTCGACCTGATACTCTGTGCGTGGGTATATATGTGAAGATCAAATGGTGGGGCAGAAATTGTGGCTGGAACTGAAAAGCCACACAGGCAAACACTAAAATGAAAGCCATGAATTAAGGATTAACGAGCTACAAGATGCAGCATACAGAAAACAAGCTAGTTGGTAGCTGCATCTGCGTGTGGACATACAAGCAAACACAACGAAGAGGGTATGCAGAAGTCGGACTGAACTTAATTGGAACTGCTGGTCAAAAAAAAAAAAAAAGAACATAATTAGAACTAACTTCAAAGCGAGAGGCTGAGATTCATGCCCTTTTCTGCTTCCCTCTCCTCATCCGCTACTTTCTTCTTATCAGGAGAAGCATGATCTGGTAGAGAGGAGTTCAGAGGAGCATGCTTTTGGCTCCGATCCTGATGAGGATCTACTTCCATGAAATCTTCAATTTGAAACTGCGGCTTCCAAACTCCCACTCTATTCTGTGCCTTGCCGCTCCCATTTTCTGTCTCCCCGTACGCATCTGACCCAAACTTGATCAGCCGTTCGCGGCTCTCTCGAATGCTTCTGACCAGAGCGAAGAATTTCTCCATTTTGATTTCATCATCTTCTTCTTCGTCATCCTCCCCGCAGCAAATCTTCCTCTTCTTGCTGTCGCTCGTGCCCTCCATGCTCACGGGTTTTGATTTAAAGGAAGAAGGAATGTATGGGAAGGAGTAATAGATGAATTTTCCGAGAAAAAAGAGAGAAGGAGCGGTAATGGCATGCAGTTTCCGGGTTGCTTCCCTGGCTATAAGGACATTCATTCCTGCCAAAAGGAATCTAGAAGATCAATATGCCAAGGAGTATGACGAGTTATTATTGTGACGTATATATTCCAAGTCAAGCCAAAAACATTCTATATACATGTTAATTATATTATACGGGCAAATAATTGTGCTTTACAAAAATAATGGTGTTAAATAGCGGCCAGGCGGATACCTCGCGAATGAAGTTGAACAACAATCAAATAGCCCCTGCCTTTCTGTGTATTCCATGCGTTGGTTCTCTTCTTTTTTAAGAAAAAAAAAACGTAATGCGTTGTCGCTTCCCAGTAAAAAACTCCAAAAGGCAAAAAGAAAGCACACGAGATTTCGGTGATACGATGTTCCATTTATTTTATTTTTCATATTTATTTATTTATTTTAAAATCGTTATTATAATAATTGTATATGTTAAATATTTTATTAAATAATAATTGTTCTTAATACATATTATTAATAAGAATCTGATTCTTATATTAAAAAGCGGATCAAGTACATAATCATACATGTGTTTGGGGGTTCTTTGGTAAAAAGCAAGAACGAAGGGGTTAGTCTGGTTTAAAGCAGATCGAATTTCCCTCATTGGATGAGGCCCAGGGCTGACGTCGCTTCCGTTACGTCACTAACCACCATTCGGACAAACAATCTTTCTAAATAATTTCTCACATAAGTGAAGACCTGCCACGTCAACGCGCTTTCGAGTCAACAGAAATACAATTTTTTGTAAGGGAAACAAATCAGAGCATTAAAAAAAAATCCTTATCTAATTGGAATGTTACGTTCTAATCCACTGTAGAGCCGTTAATCCAATTAAAAATGGTTACCGTAGTTACCGCATTTTATACGCATTAAAAAGGGTGTCAATAATCAATAACGCAGTAGCTCTGCCTCGTAAACCGTTCATTTTTATTTTTAATAGACGAGACTGTGTCGGAATGAACTATATATATATTTATATATAGTGGTCACAAGACATCATAAATATCACATCGTATATGCATGAATTTATTGCCCTGATCTTTCTCTTGAAATTTTGGTAATTTTATTATCTTTTCAGTTTGTCATACTCCTAATAATTTTGAAAACTATTCTATAATGTAATTGGCTAGATTTTATTTAGAACAGAGTTGGTGCCGCATTTTGGCAAAAATCCTTCAGGTGTTTAGATTTATGAATTTTGTCCATCCCGAATTTGTTTAGTCGTGGGGCCTTTTTTTTTTCTTTTTTTGTTTTCATTTTCACCATGCATTTCATTCCTAACATGTCATCCGGTCCTAAATATACATAGGACCGGCTTTATAATGTAAATTAGATTACAAACTGTGTCTTATATTTAGAATTGAAGGATTATTAATTAAGGTTGTCATTTGAGTAAGTTGATCCGGATTTAATTCTTATAGCATATGTTATGCCAAAAAAATTCCTCCAGTATATGAAGCATGTTTACTCGGAAAGATTTCACTTTATTTTTGCTATAAGAAGAAGAGTTTAAAATTTCATATTACCTAAAGTTCAAATTCTGGATAAAATGTTAAATATTTTAGGGAGACTAAAAAAAATATTTGTAAATTTTAAAATTCTAAATTAGTATTGTTTAGTGTTTACTATATTTTAATAATAATTGACAACATTTAAAAATTAAATCACAACACATTTTTGTTGCTATTTCTGAGTTAAAATTTCGAAATTTTAAAAGTATTTTTTGGGATTTTGTAATATTATATGTATGGGAAGCAAGGAAAAATTAATTTAATCCCTTTGGCGGAGGAAAAGAGAAGGAAGGACAGGGAAAAAGATAAAATAGAATAATAATGAAGAAGAAGGAAAGCAAGGGATGGGGGGATGAATATGATCAGCCACCTTAGGAGGAGTGTAGGTAAGCAGTCCGGTCCCTATGAAAGCAGGTTGGAATTCGTAGGCCCATGAAATACGTTGTCCCCCACTCCGCTGATATTGTCAACTCATTTAAGTATCACATTTTAAACACACCATTGGTAAGTAAACGAAATATTGTGGGTAACATGAGAAGAATAAAGAAGATTAAAGGGTAATTTTATCCTGAAGTGTGAACAAATTAAAAGCTTCCTCATTTGCTCTCATTTCTTGGAGTTGCTGTCTCTCTTGCGACACACCCCTGCATTAGAAACCCAAAAGGTCAAGGTCATTCCTCGTCTATTCTGGAATGATTAAAGCCAAAGCTAAACTGAGAAAGCCCACGTCCACAGTCCCCTCCTACACCAGACGCTAAGAGAGAGAGAAAAAAGGAATAATAATTAAGTAGGAGTGAAGAATGAGAGGGCTTTTCCTTTTGCCCTCTCTTGAGGATAACTTGAGGCGGAAGCCTTCCATTGCCCACCCCACCTTCAAGCTGAGCTGTCCCCTTTAATGATTCAGCAGTTGAAAGTCTGGTAGTGCCACAACCCTCATCTCTTCTTTTGTGAACCTCCAAATAAAGCCATTGCCGACCTGCCTGGCTACCTACCTTTGCAACATCATTCTCAATCTTTCACTTTGCCTCCATTTCCTCTTCTTTAGAACAGAACACAGACATTTTGCAGATTAGCTGTTCTGTGAGATCCATTCATTATAATCCTTGATTGCACACTGTAGTCTGGTCGTCATAACAATAATGACAAATTGAAAAGGCGGGAAAATACTTGTGTTTGGCTATCTCAAATCCTAAACCCTGCCCCTTCTCTCTTTAACCCTTTTTCTTTTATTTTGGGTTTCCTTGGTGAACGCATGTCTGGTTTCTACCTACCTTCTTTGCGCATGAAGAATGTGGCCCATCATTTTGCGCGTGCAATGAAAAATCCAATTTGCCCCTCCGTGCTTCTTCATTTCGAGTATCTTGACATTAAAATAAGAAAGGAGAAGTGAAAAAGAAGACTAAATAAAATAGTACTAGCATATCTTCTATGACTTCTCTCCATTTTTGTCTCCCTCTATTCAATTTAAAAATATCTTACGCAGCGACCGAAAGTCTCACCAGTCACCACTTTTCATTAGTGGCACGCGTAGAATTTATCTTCTTATGAAGCTTACTGATTAGTTTGTAATAACTATTGTCCTCTTTTCTAACTTCGATTTTCTTATTCTGCATTAACTTATCTATTCGTTTTCCAATCTGATCACAATGTTATCATGCATGCCAATGGATTCTGCAAGCTTGCAGCCCCTCGGCTCGAGTAGACAAATAGTTCATCCGAGCCAAACCCACAATCCTCTCGTCATCATGGGAAACAGAAATTTTGTTGTTCTGTCAGACATCAAGTCCACCGAAAGAACCACTGTCTGTGCAAGAAACAGTCTTACGTTGTTGAAGCACCCAAGCATAACATTCATTTATAAACTAGCCAAACAAAGAAGCTCTGAAGGGGTGAACAAGTCCAAACTTCCATTCCAAACCTGATTAATTGCAAGATACAGTTTAGCAAATAGTTGGGGGAGGAGCATCTAAAACTCAACTCCTAACATTCATTCGCCTGTAACTTATACAAGGACACACAACACTTTCACAATTATAGAAACGGGTATAAGATTGGATCAGCAACGATCCAAGTCATTGTGTAAAAAGGAACGAGGAAGCCTATCACGCAAGCAAGTGACGGGTGGGATTGTGGGGGTCTGCAAATCTCCATAAGCATTCCAACAGAAAGGATCAAGCACGGCGTCTCGTTGAGCAGGATGAAGCTCTATGTCTGAGAGGGCTAGGTGGGTGCAGGGGACTGAGTCACTACAGGCAAAACGCATAGGTGGGCTCCTAACATCGTAGCTTCCCTTGATGTTGGTGTACACTATATCTGATACAAACACTGCTGAACTCTTGTTGGTGCAATCCTGAGTGACGCAGTAGAACTGATCTATTATGATGGGGTTCTTCACACTCTCCATCTCAATGTTACTGAATGACACTTTGAATACTGATCCCGATCCGCCTTGCCACGTCTTTATTCTAACCCCATTATCTGACTCTTTGATCACCGATTCCCTCACCTTGATGTTCCTAACACAGGCTCGAGTGTTGCGTTTCCCCAAACTTCCAATGCTGAATTCAGCAACAACGTAACAAAATTAGCTCACAGGACATGTACGTTTGGGACTGGAACTTTTATGAAAAGTACCTTATTCCATGACCAGGTCCACATGAGATATTCTTGATATCCACATCATAACAACCAGTTCCAATGGACACACAGTCGTCGCCTGAAAAAAATCAATATATTACGGGACAAGTGTAAGAGAATTAGAGCGAGGTTATGTTTTCCGGTGTAGTTTTGTGACTGACCATTAGAAATCACAGAATTGTATATTCTAACGTCCTTGGTATTTTCGATGTGAATTCCGTCTGTATTGGGACTTAGTGCCGGGGATGTTATGTGGATTGATTCAACGTGGACGTTTGTGCAGCCATCAAATCTGAAATGAAACTGGGGGCTGTTCTGGATCCTCACTCCTTTCACAGTCAAATTTGAGCTCATAAAGAACCTTATGGCCTGAACCATAGACATGCCGAGCATCATGTCCTTTATCAAGTTATAATGCAATGACAGAAAAAACAAAATGGAGAAGAATGTGTCCACAACTTACAACTGGGCTATCACAACGCCCTGGCAATGTTGTCCCCTGAGGTCCCTGTACCGTTCAAGGTGGGTTCAACAACTGTTTGATGCGCACCAGTTTTTAAAACTTTCGATATTAAATTTCAAATTATCAATACCTTGTGAGGCTTACAGGGAAGGTCCCACCATTTTTCTCCTCTCCCATCTATTAAGCCTCCTCCTTCAAGCGACATGGGGTTGATTCTGTAAAATACAAGCCATTGGCGCCGAGTGATGTTCCCAGGCCAAGATTCAGGTCCATCAGGTGGCATGATAGTCCCATCAACCTAGCAGAAGTCCATCACTCAGCTTTACTTAACTACCCCTTAACGCATACAAGAACCGAATAGAACAAAGTAAGATTACCTTTACAACCAAGCGACCTCGGCAAGGGCCTGTGAAGATGGTAGACTGGACGATGAAGGAAAAACCAGAGGGAACATGTATTACATTCACTGCCGATTCACTTTGGCAGGCTGTGTCCCACGCCATCTTGAATGCCTCTGTATCATCTGTTATTCCATCCCCAATGCCCCCAAATATTCGTACATCAAAGTAACTGGTGGCATTATGGTTATTCTGTTTCCCGGGTTGAGGTGATTTATGAGAATGATGTCTAGCTTGGGTGCAACAAAATGAGCTCAAAATTATACATAATGCCAGTAGTGAAATATGGGAATTCTCCGTTTTAAGCATTTTCCAGGTCTAGAGACTTTAAAACCAGACCAAAATTGAAAAAAGGAAGGGAGAATTCTATTAGTGTCAACAACAAAAGGAGAAGGCTCTCAAATTAACGAACAAGCTATGGCACCCTGAGTTGCAGGAAGTAAAAGTAATTGACCTAAATGCCCACTATGAGCACTTTAAGTAGTAGAATACAGGTTGAACGGAGTCTGGAGGCCTTGAAGTGCATGCAGCTGCAAAAAAGCTGGTTCACAATACATGATAACGAGTCATAGTGGAAGCTCAGCACGGTACCTGATATTCAATGGTTTTACTGTGGAAAGCGACAAATACATTATAGGCGTTGGCATTTCTTTATACAAAGTGGACTCTCCATACACATGAATGTATATATGACTGTTCTGAAAAGCAGCAAAACGGAATAACGAGAAATCAGAGGAGTGGGCAGTCCTTAATCCTCCCATCTTCTTCCCATAACTGTCATTTTCTATTGGTCTGGCTATGCCATTCCCATAACATAGCCCTATCTGTATCAAAACTCTGCCTAGTATGAAGGATTAATTTAATGGACGCTTAATTAATTAGACTTTAACTGCTTTACAGAAAGTATAAAAGGTTAGCGAAGATTCCCATGTGCTCTGGTCTCCCATGACGGTGTCTTCACACCGATGATTACGGGAAATCAATCACAAATGATTAGCCTCACTTTGAGTATTGACATTTGCTTTTGACTCCAAAGTACTAACCTCAATTTCTTGCGTGTAAGATTTATATGAATGAATGAATGGACCTTTGTAAATTACTAGTATCTGAGTAAGACCTTCTTTCTTACCGGTTAATATATGTAATACACATTATATACGAAAACAATTTGAAATTCGTTACTTAGGTTTTGTGTGGATTACTATTAGGGGGGGAAAAAAAACATATGCTCGAATGCTCGCAACTGTCGGTCCACTAGAGTGACGCAGGGCTAGTGGTGGAAGAAATAATACAGCGGCAACCACAAAGTGAAGATTACAGTAGATTAATAAAAGAGATAAACGAGATGAGGGGAAGAGAATGGCAGGTCACATTAAAGGCAATATATAGAGAGGCAAACCTTTGTGCTGACAGGATGGCGCATCATGGCCTCAAGCAGAATCAACGAAGAAGACTACGGAGCACACCTCCACCGGAGATGCAGGAACACTTGCAACGAGACTTACTTGGCATTGGAACCCCAAGAAGAGTCCGCATAGAGTAGATCGCGTTTGCGTGGTGTTTTATTTCAACCCAAAAAAAAAAAAACTGTCGGTCCACTGCGAAGCTAATAGTTTCTGAAATCGTAGCTTACTTTCGCGGCTCAAACAGCGATGCCATTACTTCTGGCGATGCTTTTTGACTCCATTCAGTCTCTGGGAGCCAATAGTGGTGGCTTAGTATTATCCAACTCATTCTGTCTCAGACAGTTCCATAGCGCTAGCTTTCTAGCCTTTATTTTCAGTGCAAGAATCAGCTTAGGTTCTGTGATTGATTCCTGCCACTTTGTTTACACTCATCTCCCATTTGCGTAAATTCCAGTTTCTTTTTTCTTTTCTTCCCCTAAACACTAATCCCAAATACTGCTCCATCCCATTCCATCAATGACCATTTGGGCTATCCGCATGTGGCTTTGTATTATTCTTATTTTGTTTTGTGAATACACAAAAAACCCGGTTGTGTGCTTAATATGATTGTGCAATTGATGTTATAGCGAGCGTCAGTTTCGTTATTGCCATTGGGAGCTGCGAAATTAGAGGAAAGGAGGATGGACAGGACGAAACATCTTTCGGCGCAAAATCAGCAGACGATGTTTAAAGTAGAGGTGATTATGATTTCAGTTTCTTTACATTACAGGTGATTAATACCCGTCTTTTCAAGAACATCAATTAAGGAAACTTTTATAATGTTATGTCTAAATTTTTCACAAATTTTGTTGGCTTTGTATCATCGCGTCCAAGCTCTGTATTTTTCCCGAAGTCCTGTTGGGTATTGTATTTTTAATCACCAACTCACTCCTTAAAGAAAACAAAACATGCTTCCCATAGTCTCGCATGGAATGAAGAACAAATTTCACGACTTACAGTGCAATTTTTGCGAATTTTTATATTACGATATTAATATCAACATCAAAAGCAGGAGTTTTCAAACTCTTCCACGCAAGTGCACATCTCCAGCTGTATGCCGGGCAGCATATCTAAGCTGCTTCATTCCGCCAACTTTGCTAATCTTATCTCTCATGTAATTGTTTTGTTTGTATTATCACACGTTACCAGTTTTGCAGTGTATTGAAAAAAAGGCTTAGATTCCTTATCTTGGAGCAGAGCGAAGTCGCAAATAAAATTTATTTACGCAGGACTTGTCCATTGCTTAGGGTTTGAGAAATACACGTCATAGATTTTTTACTTTACACACACACACACACACACAAACATTAAGATGAATTAAATAAGTCATATCCAAACGAACCCTACCAGCTCCTTCCAGCAACTACCAACCGCCCACCGCCGTCGTTGTGGACGCGGCCAAGTTTTATAACGGGGAAAGTTAGAAACCAGAAATGACAATTGCCTTGAAAGCAAGAATATCGTATCGTACGCTGCAAAACTTGCCATCAACAAGGGAAAATAATCGACGAAGAAGCTTTAGAATAGCTACCATCTACATTACAATGCCATGTCGATAGTGGTCAATTATATTCAAATAAATAACTTCTCTAGTTAATACAACCTGTTGAACCTTGAGGGCTAGCAAAACCCATCAAATTCTATAAACAACTCGTAACTGTGAAGCTTCTAAAGCAGCTTTGTACGGCATGCGATTTAAAAAAATCAACAGAACAAAACAATTTTGACCACCTGAACGAAGAGGAGACTTAAATACAATTCTACAGGCAGAGACTAGAATTTTAACTAGGGAAGGCCGCATCACGATGACCCAAATAAGGCACACTGCTTTCGGGCGTGGGGCGGAATTAGCTTCACGAGCATCTCTGCAGGCACTCCCTTAAGCTCTGCATCAAATCATCAGCATCAATACTAGCATCATTGAACCCCTCAATATTAAGATTATCATATAATAACCACTTGTATGGGAATGGAGATCATTACCATTGGCCTTGAAGTTAAATAGTGGAGGAAGAAACCGCCCATTTGGCAAGCGTGTATTTGGATCCCGCAGCTCATCAAAGAATGGATGGGCAAGACCCTCCAACTACATTTGCACATAGCACCAATTGAAATAGTAAGCACAAGGTCGTTTGTATGTTATTGAGTGATTATATGTAACCATAAACATTGCCGAATGAAGCCAAAGGATGCACTTGATTCAGAAAACTACAAGACAAGCCATTTTATAATGTTGAAAAATTAGATACTCACAGCTGTGCATCGAAGATTTGGAGAGTACTGCAGTAGTCTTGAGACAAGATCCACGGCTTCAGGTGGCATGCGCTTGTGGAAGATCTGGAGATGAGTCATTCGAATTAACATTGCAATGCAGCAATTTCTGTGAATGGATAGAATAAAAGGGCGTTACAATACCTTGTGCCATGGATGGGCTTTAATTTGGGGAAATTTGTACTCTGTGTAATTAGGATTCATGCATTTAATTTCTTCTCTCGTTGGGGTACCCAAAACCTGCATTTGAATGCCATGGATATTGAGATATAAGCATCAGCATGAAGAGGCAGAGAACCATTTTTGCATCTAATATTCTTCACAACTTATCTCACCTTTATAATTTCAACAAGCTGATCCACTCCACTCTCACCAGGGAAGAGAGGCTGGAAGTAATAGAAACTTTGCTTAGTTTCCATAAAGCAAGGAATTCTCAATATAAAAGAATCCACAATCAACATCAAACAATATATAAAATGGTTAAATACCTGTCCAAGCAATAGTTCGCCTAGTACACAGCCGGCAGACCAAATGTCAATAGCTGTGCTGTACTCAGTAGCACCAAATATAAGCTCAGGAGCTCTATAGTACCTAGAGCAGATGTAAGATATGTTTGGTTCACCTTTCACCTGTCATATCCATTAAAAGAATAAAGTCATGTAAAAATAGAACATCCAAGAAAACAGAATAGAGGGTTTCCAAAAATATACAAACCAAAACTTTAGCACTTCCAAAGTCACACAGCTTCAACTGGTGAGTGTGAGGGTTGACCTGTAATGGAGAAGCAAATGAATTGAGTTAAGAAAATAAAGCCACAGAGAAAGAGAAAGCCAAAACTGTATGATTAAAATCCATGCATTATTTTGTATATGCCACAAGTTAAAATTCTGAGCGTTACACAGACAGCAGTGTCTTTAAAGTTTCGTAGATATTATGTTTAACAATTTCATGCATATAACTACAAATGTTTAATCACAATAATCAATTTTCACATCTAACTTTTAAGAATCTGTTAGCCTTGTAAAAAGACAAAAGAATAATGCCAAGTTAATATTGACTTCTTCAATAACAACAGGACAGTTGTACGTGCTTACTTTCCAGAATGATATTGACATGTGACACTGAGTACACCATCAAAATCAACAGACAGAAAAATCACAAAAGTACAAATAAAGCAACACATAATTTGCACAGTGCATTTTAACCAAACGTATGTGAGAGGGACATTAAATACTCGGTAGGATATCAACATACCAGTAAATTTTGAGGCTTTATGTCTCTGTGACACACTCCTATACTGTTGTGAATGTACGCAAGCGCTCTCAATATCTGGTAACAAAAATAATGATGATAATGATAATAAAGAGACGTGAGATTCAACAAAATGATATCCATTGAATACTCAGTAGGGTAAATATGATTAAAGACATACTAGCACAGTATACAGAAACATACTTGGTAGAAATAAAGCTTCACATATATCAACGGCATCCTTTGATTCATTTTATTGTAGTGTCTGATCACCCGATGGACAGTTTCAGGAACATACTCAAGTACCAAGTTAAGATAAAGCTCATCTTTTTCAGTAGTTGAAAAGAAGCAATGCTTCAAAGATACAACATTAGGGTGGTCAAGAAGACGCATAGTTTGCAATTCCCGGTTCTTGTATCTCTTGTCTTGAAGAACCTTCTTTATAGCTACTGTTTCACCAGTCTCCAAGCACTTTGCCTGAATAACAAAGGCCAAACAACATACAGTAATCATTACATGGCAAAGTTCCAAAAGCACCAAATCAAAAGCTTCCATCTAAAGAATAAAAGGACTAACCTGGAAAACCACACCAAATGAACCTTGTCCAACAACACGCTCAGCCATGTAGCTTATAGTCTACAGCCATTAGGAGGAAAATAAATAAGCAACTGAGCGCATTTTCTTCATGTAAAATATAAAAAGAACACGCAAGCAATTAAAAAAAATATACCTGCTTTGGCTGGCCATTTTTACCGCCAATGGTGGTCACAATTATATGGCCTGTTTCAGTCCCATTCCCATCTACAACAGTTGCCTCCATTTCCTGTAATTTATTTAACAAGCTTCAACATAAATAGACTGGATATGTATCAAGAATGTGTTCAAAGGGGATGCAAAAAGAAATGCAATCGGAGGAAGATGACGTGGAGGTTTGCTTTTACCTTGTCGTCTCTAATTTTCATGTCACTCATCTCCTCAGGCAGCTTGTCAATGCCAACCGTATTTGCATTTACATCTCTCAATCCAGAAGCAGGTGCTACACCCGCTGATGCCATCAAAAGAAGTGATTTGGCAGTCTAGCTTGCAGATTCAGCCACCTCAAACAATAGGTCATACAGACCCTATAGAGGCTAAATGACTTATAAAGAGCAACCCTGGGATTGAACAACAAATCGATCTTTCAAGTCTTCCAAAAAGTCAATGGTTCACCTGTACAACCGTTACACAGAAATAATAGGTAATTCCAACTTACAAAGAATAATGAGTTCAGCAGTGCACTACTTAAATGGAGATGATACCAAGCATACACACACAGATACAGGCCTAAATAAACTAGCTTTCTCATGCAACACCAATGAAAGAAAATTAACTATAAACGTAAAGCAATTTCTCTCGGTTGAGAAGGAGAGTATCTTCCAAAAGAGGACCCGGATTCTGTCCAGGTGGACATGGACAGCTTGTGGATCTAACAAAGCACTGAAGACCTAACAGAAACACGCCCAAGCAATTAAGATTTATAACAAAAAAATCATGCAATCTGAGTACAGCACCCCATCTAGTGCCGCAAAATAAGTGTGGCAGTGGCATACTACCCTCAGGACAGAGAGGTGGCATCTAAAAAGCAAGGCATAAAATATCTGACAGTCTAACGCAGTTTCTGGGCTAATATACAGATTTCTCGACAAACAACCAAAAAAAAAAAAACCAAGCAAATGGATATCCAAACTAGAACCGAAAAGAGCCCGAAACAAGAAAAGTGAGGTAGCCTGAAGGGATTTTCACCCGGCGATCAGCGTACAAGAAGGAATCGCATTTGTATTTTGAAAAATCTAAAGAAAAGACTAAATTGAAGACTGACCAACCAAGATGTGAATTAATAAGAAGCAAAAAAGCACAAAAATTGAAAGCAGTCGAAGTTTCGTCGTTGCAGGAAAGCGCATGAAGATAAACTCACCGATCTCGGGGGGAAAATTCAGCGGAGGCCGGTTGAGAAGGAAGACTGAAGATGAATAAAAAGGTGGGGGGGGGGGGTCGGGAGCTTGGATCTGAGGTTGCTGTATCCCTCGGATTCGGAAGAGAAGGGGAAAGAGACAGAGAAAGAAAGGAGGAGAGAGGAGCAAATAATTGACAACGTTGGGGTCGGGTTGGGCGTCTTTTGCTTTCTTTGCTTTTTATTTGCTTTGTCTGGTGACGGTGTCGGATCAGTCAACATAAGCACCCAACGCCTATCCCAAACTTCTTCTCCCCTCTCTTCCCTTTGAAGTTTGACCCTTCAACGTTCAATGCGATACTTCGATCTCATCTATCCGATTCACCCCCCATTCCCCGTCTTCCTCCTTTTAATTTTTCTTTTTTTTTCCCCTGTTCCCCTCATTTTATCCCTCTTTTCTCGTAATAAATACCTTCTTGATTGCATGTAATAAACACCCCCAAGTCTTATACATAAGCTTTAAATAATCAGATTATATTTAAGGAACTAATAGGTAGAATTAGTTAAAAATAATTAATAAGTCAGGAATTTTTTTTAATTTATTCTTATTTATTAAGAGAGTAAATAAGAGAGGTAATAAATAAAAAATGATTAAAAAATACAGGAATAATATTAATAAGAGACTGCTAAATATAATTAATTAAGAGTAAAATATGAAAAATAATAATAAATGTTTAGAAAAACTAAAAATTAAAGTTTATATTTTGGACCAAATCCCTCTCCATAAGTAAAGTTTATATATAGCGCAAGGGAGAGTGTCTTCTACCAAAAGAAATCCCATTTTTATCCCAAAAATAAATAAATAAATAAATAAAGCTTTTACGGAGAGGCTTGTTTGGATTCAATTAATGGTCAGTCATAAAAGCTAAATTCCTGATATTCTTAAAAATTATATGAATACCCCCATACAGACTAAAAATCAGTTATAAACATATAACCATACAACTATGGATGTGTCAAAGTTAATCATAAATCTATAAAATAATGGTTATCTAATAAGTTATCAAACACTCACATGCATGTAACTGTGGATCTTTTAAAATTAGTTGAAGCACCTCAGCGTCTAGATCAGAATAGCTTCCTCCCTTCAATCCTCTTTGGCCCCCATTTGGCATCTTGAAAGTGTTTCAATGCCATGCATAATTAAAACTGATGAATATTTTATATAAAAAGACTAATAAATACTTGATTGAGAGTGAAATTAAACTAACCCTTCTTTCACGTTGGTATCCAAGTATGGTCGTCAGGACAAGAAGATCGTCTCGAAAAAATTGACTTGGTCAAGCGACGCAACGCGCAAGGTTTGAAGTTTGAAGAGAGCGCCTAGAGGGATAGTACTGCGCTCGTTCTCAGTAAATTGAACATCCATCTTAACCAATTTATTAATTAGGATATTAACATATGAATTTTGAGCACTCGCCTCAGGCCTGACTCATTCCTCTGTTGGCTTTAGAAAAGACATACCATTCTTCATTAATTCCCTATGCTCTCCTCCACCTCCTTCTCTCCGCCTCTTCCATTTTACTCACTCATAATCCTTTCCCCTTCATCACAACGTCAAGGTCCAACAAAGAAAAACCATTGCAGAGAATTATGCCCAGTATAAGCCTGTGTCACAGTACTTTGCCTTCTTAATTATCTAATGGGTCGGATATTCTCACGGAATCTGAAATTTCTGCTGTGCTTGAAGCGAGGATCCAACGCTTTTCTCATGGCATCTCTGCTCTCTCTCTCTCTCTCTCTCTCTCTCTCTCTCTCACACACACAGACAACATACAATTTCTGTCTTTGTTCTTTTCATTTATCTTGAACGATTTATAAAAGACATGCTAGCTTATTATTTTACAATATTATGCATCATCTTATGCGGTTGGAAAATGAATAAGCAACACGGGCGACGATGATTTATCCAGAGACGGGGGAAAACAGATGGACAGGGCGTGCAAAAGATCGTTTCAGTGATGTCTCTGGTTTTAGAGGGATCCGAATGAGTTTGAGTGAAATCTTCTCTCGTCATCCCTGAACCTTCTTCGGCCCCTCTCTCTCTCTTGCCAATCTGCCAGGCTTTCTGTTTTAAGATAGGACATCCGAAGTCACATAATCATGTATCCATATACGTGTGTGAAACAAAAGAGAAATCAGATATCCGCAATCATATGATTATGCAGTACAAGAAAAACTAAAGAAGAGACGGAAAATCACTTTTAAAAAGCTACATAAATACAATGACAACTGATAAATCTTAATGTGATGGCAGCCAAACTCGGGAAATCTTGATGCTTTACGGTCCAGCTAAAATCCTGATCTCACACGCACGCACATACCCCAAACATCACCCAGATTCAAAGGACAAAACTTTGCATAGGATCAAACTGTGCCTGTGGAAATGGCTCTTGGAAGATTTTAATTAAAACCACCAAGAACCCCGCCCCGGGGGGGGGGGGAATCATACCGTTTTGTTTGGTAAGTTAGGTGAAAAGGGAGGCTCGATCTGTCAAAGCAAGGGTTCAAAATTAAGTCCAAAGTTTTGAAGTTTGAACAGGCCTGATTGTTTGGTTGTGTTTTTCTTCGCTACGAAATGTCGGCCTTGTATAAATTGTGTTTGGTTTATAGGAACGGGAGGTGCAATCTTTTGACCCGAAGACGTCAAACTTGTCAGGAATTACCGCATTTACTTAACTCGAAGCCTGCAACTGCAAGGGAACCAAGCTTGAAATTACTCCATCTTACACTGAGATGACGTCATTAGTTGCCGTGGGTTTTTTGTTAGACTAGATGTGGATGTGGATTACCATCAAATAACTAACAAATGGGGACATTCACTCTTGTGTTAAACAGTTGGCCTGATCATAATATGAAGCCTAAAATCGATAGACCTCAATTTGTGTGTTATGTGATAGATTGGTTCGCGTGAACTTCTGTGTGTGTTTTTTGAGACATATCGAGCATTTATAATATCCATTATATGTATAAATGAATAATACATGTGCCATATCTTGAACACACACATATATAATACAGGATTTGAAAGTCCACCCACACACCTTAAGTTGCTTTGACTCAGGCTTATGACTTCTTGTATTTTTCATATCACCACCTTTTTTTAATATATTTAGTTTTGTTGAATTATCCTTGTTTTATTCGCGAGATATAATTGTCGGTAAGGTCAATTTGGAAATTTATGCGTTACTAATGAGCACTGGTAGCTGATTAACATTGACCTCGATATGTTTCTAACTGGTGGCGGCTACAGGATGTGGGTAGAAATTGCAGGATGCTCAAAAAATTATGGCGAGTCAGTTTTTTTTTTTTGGGGGTATTAATATGCGGTTACCTTTTCCGGGCCAACACCATAAACATATGGATCTCTCCTGCCGACTGAGTTCCACAAGGAAGTGAGAATGAATGCCCGCAGCTGATGAAATGCAAAATGCAAAAATTTTGATATGTGTATCGCAATAAAGGCTTTAACTATTTGGTGTTGGCATTAGGCGGCTGTGACAGGGAGAGTCATGTGTCCGTTCAAGAAGAGGGAGGAGACTCTCCACTCTCTTTCCTTTCCATTTTCCTTCACTTTTTATTTCAACCATCATATTGTGATTTTAACTGTCCAGATTTCATATTTTATAAAATTATAAACAAAATCTTAAATTTTTTAAAAAATGAATGAATAAAATTAAACTACTAAATTAAGAAATGAATCACCTCACTAGAATAAGGGACGTTTAAATAAATGCCTGTTTTGAATGATAACAAGACTCTTAAAAAGACAGTTTCTTAATTGTGATTTGTGCAATACAACGTAACGCTGTCTTGGGCCTGTTGGCTTCGACCCGGGGGAAAATGCAACAAGGCAAAGGCAAGGAACAAATGAAGGACTGGGCAAAAGGGGGAGCGGCCCAGATAGCCCGATCCCTTTCCCTCTCACTTTCAGGGGCCTGGCCTCTGTCTCGGCTTCCACAAAACCATAATTGTTCCGAAGTCACAGAGAAGCTCCATCATGCGACAACCTCGTGCTCCTCCCTCCGCCGCACAGTCGCAAGACTGAGATCCACTAAAAGCGATTATAGTAGTATTTTCCTTAAAGAAAATAATACTGGTTTAATTTCAAGTTTACAATGCTCAGGAGTCAAATGTTTCGAAAATAATTTGCGAAGAATGTGAAAGTTTGAAAATAAACATGTCAATATTATTTCTTTAGAAAACCTTATTTGAGGGATTATCAGGTTATTTTTGGTTATATATTTATTGATAATTGATATTGATCTTATCAAACAATGGAATGGAGGCCTGGCGCCCCTGGCCTAATTTCTAACACTAACGGTGGATAAAATTAATATTTAAAAACAGCAGCAGAGAAGACACGATATACTTTTTAGTTTTTACAGAAGGGTGGGGCGGTGGGGGCTGAGCGAAGTAGATCATAACGGATAAGGACGCAAACGCCGCCGTGGCATATCCCATAACATGTTAGTGGAGGCATCCAGCGTGTCAATACCCCCCATCATCTGTTCCTATCGGGGCGTGTGGCGCACGCGTGGCCTCCCTCAACTTCCCCCCTTTTCCCCTCTTCAACCCCCCAAATTATTATTATGTTTTGCTGCCTTTTATCTTTAATATAAAATTTTATTTATTTTTTATTTTAATCTTAAATATAAGACTTTAATTCATTTTATTTTTATATTTATTTATTTATTTTAAAATAGCACTTCTAATAAATGACAGTTCTAACCAATAAACTTGATTAGTAAGTATATTTTTTTAAAAAAATAATGTTTATTTATTATAAATAGTCAACTTAACTTACTATTTCTTTAATCTACACAAATCATTCAACTACAAGATATAAGAAACGGAGGTAGTACACTACGAAAATACAATGTTATGTTATTTCAAACCCCCCCCCCCCAAAAAGCTGAAGGATATGGTTCAAAATTAGAAAAATGGAAAATAAATAAGCATGACAAGATGACGATTTTGTAGGGACCATATCAAACGAAATAAAGAATTGCGTCTCAAGCTAGAAGTGACAACCCCTCTTTCTCAAATAAAATTAGACAAACCTCTAACTGGCCAATGGGAGGCTCATCTCAAATTCCCTGACCTGCTTCGCCAAGGCTACTTTTGTCCATAAATTGGGCCTTCCTGCTTCCGTATCGGATGTTCTTTCTTTCTGCCGCTTTGCTTGGAACCACGAAAATTAAAAAATTATTAGAAAAGCAAGCCCAGTTTAAAATTTGATCATTCGAGGATGCTGTAAGGAAACTTCCCCATCTTACCCCTGGCCCATCCGTCCATCGCATGAAGAAAGTGGAAACTCAAACGTGTAAGCTAACGTGAAAAGGAGTTCTTGCGTCCCTTCCCGGTCGCAACTCCACTCTCCAGACTCTCCAAATGCTTCAAAGGTCACGTGTCGGTCAGGCAAAGCCTTTACGCGTGTGGGACGAACGCTTCTCCAGAACCGTGTGGTAGGCGGAACTACACGTGTCCGGTAACCGACTGAGTTTACCGTTCTGCCCTCCTCCTCTGCTCTGACCCCTTATGTGGCGGTTCAACCCCCTCCCTTCCCCAATTTTGATCCCATCACCTCGACTTTGAAGAAACTGCAAGAGAATTCCTGAGCAAAAACCGCAGGAGGAACGCAGAGTGTCGTCTATTTGTCCTGACAAAACAACATTTAGCTCCAAGAGTTTCTGCAAAACGTTCAATTCTTGACGTTTCATCTGATTATGGTGGCTGAAGCAGACGTTGTTTATCAACAGAGCCTGCCTCTGTTGGATGTACAGTATATTCCCAAAGCAAGCAGTATTCATGAGATCGAAGAGCCACCCTTCGTCTCGCCATCATCCGGCCCTTCTGGTCCTGACAAACTTCGTGCATATGACGCAGTCTCTGCCCATTTACTGAATTCACAACAAGTGATTTCTTCAGCACCCTTCTCGTGTTTTCATCTATATCTTTCTTCTTTTCCATGACATGGACGTTAGCGAATTGTGAGCTAGTACTTTTGTTGTTTTTGCTTCCGATCGAAGGTGTTCACCACGTAGGTTTCGTTTCTAGTTTCTACCCCGTTCCCCTCGATTCCTTCATCAGGAACTTGTGCATATTATGAGCTTAGCTGATGAAGATACCTGAACTCTGCGAGGTTCATCTAGATTACTCCATGTTTGTTGTAGGAATACCATCCCTCCGGCACCTTTTCCTTCAGAGAGGCTTGAGCGACTTCCCGACTTGGTCCATGTAGTATCCGGTATCCGGTATCCTGTAATTGCTTATATCTGTTCATATCAAATTTATTCACTATGGTAATAGAAGTTGTGATGAATGTATGCGAGGGACGCGGTCCCGGCCTGCTTCCCTGCTTTTTAGGTGCCCAGATAGATTTTGGCACGCGGTATCTGTTGCTTACGAATGAGTGTTAAAAGATAGGTTTTCCCTGATTACTTTGTAAATGTTCGTGATTTTGCAACGTTACAAGAACTAGTATGTGACCCGTGCTACATTGTTAAAATTGAAATTATTTACTTTTGATTAGAGAATCGCAGGAAACTCCATGGGTTGTAGGACTGTTCAATGTGATGCATAAGTTATGCCAACTCTTACATAACTTCCTCCCATGCGCAGAGTAAAATTTTCTGATTCGTGTTAAACTACCCTTGTGCAGGACGTTTTAGCTGCAAAACAAGTCCCCCGTGCTTCTCTTGATTCTGCTGTTGTGCAGTTTGTGCCCACCATCCGTTCTGGTAGTTATGCTGACATTGGGCCGCGTAGATACATGGAAGACGAGCATATAATGATAGATGATTTGTCTTCTCACCTGGGATCACTTTATAAGTTCCCTAAACCCAGTGCATTTTATGGGGTAATCAACTTTTCAGTTTTTAGCTTGTATGTTTTTTAATTTCTTGTAAATGTTTTAAATCTAACTGGTGTTTAACGAATCACTAGGTGTTTGATGGTCATGGAGGATCTGAAGCTGCCGCTTATATTCGTAAAAATGTGATAAGATTTATTTTCGAGGACGCCAGCTTCCCACAGTCATCTGAAGCTGATAATGTTTTCCTACAAGAATTAGAGAACTCCCTTAGGAAGGCATTTCTTTTGGCCGACTCTGCTTTAGCTGATGATTGTAGTGTGAGCAGTTCGTCAGGGACCACAGCGCTTACAGCTTTAATATTTGGAAGGTATCCACGCGTTCCCCCCCCCCCCCCAAATTACCTTCTCCATTTGTCTAATGTGCTTGTTTCTCCTCTGGGTTTTTTGAGCTGCTCACCGTGAAGTTTCCAGGTTATATTCATCTAATTTTCGATCTACTGTGTAGTGTTTCCCACTATCAATATCTGTATTGCCAGTCGCCAGCTACTTTGCATGCTTAAAATTTGTTGCCTTGCTGATTACTTTGGTTCTAATTTCAGGCTGTTGATGGTGACCAATGCTGGTGATTGTCGAGCAGTTCTTTGCCGTAAAGGGGAGGCAATTGACATGTCTCAAGATCACAGGCCTATATATCCATCGGAACGGAGGCGCGTTGAGGAATCAGGTGGTTTCGTTGATGATGGTTATCTTAATGGGGTGTTATCAGTTACTCGAGCACTAGGGGACTGGGACATGAAGCTCCCACGGGGTTCTCCTTCACCTCTGATTGCAGAGCCAGAGTTTAGGCAAGTGGTTCTAACAGAGGACGACGAATTCCTCATCATAGGATGTGATGGAATTTGGGATGTTATGTCAAGTCAGCATGCAGTGAGTGTTGTCAGGAGAAGCCTGAGGCGCCACGATGATCCGGGAAGGGCGCCAGAGACCTGGTCATGGAAGCTTTGCTGCTGAATGCGTTTGACAATCTCACAGTAATTGTTGTGTGCTTCACATCCCCTGATCACAGGGAACTATCACCCGCCCACAGGTTGAGACATTGTAGCCTTTCTACAGAAGCACTTGGTAGCTTGAGGAGCTTGTTGGAAGGAAGTGCTAGCAACTGAATGAATGTATATAACAATGTCAGATTCTGGCATCTCGGATATTTCATTTTCTGTTTTTCAGCTGCTTCTAGTTAAGAGATCAGGAAAAACAGCAAACCATTTTTTGGTCCGACGTCGGTTGATGTAACATGGTTTAGGGTGTGGCTGACGGCGGTGTAAATATGAAGTCGAAATGATCCAGTTTTGTATGAATTTGTTTATTTTAGCGAATTTTTATTCTTGAAAACGTCGTTTTTATTCTCGCCTTGTTGAAAGGCGAACTGGTTGCAATATAGGATTAAAAACGTGGTTTGATTGAAAATAATATAGCAGGCGGTAACTAAAAAGGCCACGAATCGAAAGCAAGACATGAAAGAAATCAAACTCTATCTTGGGAAATCAAGAACAGATAACGGCAAACAAGTGAATAACTAAAAGGCCACGCATGATATAAATCAAGATTCGTCTTAAAGAAGAATGAGCTATTAGCATTCAAAAGACGCTTCGTCACTCCACGGCATGATCACAATCTCCTCTGGCTTGTCCAATTGTTTCGGGACCCATTCCCATTATGGAGACGCCTATGGATATAAATATAAATTCCCGGGAGCATTTGCAAGTGCAAACCTGATAGGGGGAAGAAACTATTCAAGACCTTGAGAGCAATTCTTATGCGTTATAGTTGTCATGAGCAAGATTACCTGTAAACATCAAGAAATAAGTAGTACCGAAAAGAAGGAGCCTTTACGGATTTCTGTCATAGCAAATGATTTTCTCCAGTGGATTTATCCAGAATCCAACCTAAATTTTTAAGCATGCTGAGCTGAAGCCAGAGCAAAAAGTAAAACTAACTTCATACTCTATTTAATGAATTTGAATGCAGAATTGCATTTTCCTTTGATCCCATAATTAAGCAGGAAAAGGGAAAAGTTAGAGCACATCTTTGTTGAAGTCTTGGGAAGCCAAGCAAATGGGTAGATGTGGCTTTGTGCTCTCAAGCTTAGGCATTCGTTTCAATGTTCCAATATACTCCCACCGGTTCTTAATATAAGAGTTTGTTGGACTTTTATTTTAGTTCTAAATATAAGACCTCAATCCACTTTGTCTCTCATATGTATTCATTTTTTTTCCAAAGCAGTCTTTATAATAGTGATAGTTCTAGCCAATACATTTGATTAGTAAAGATATTTTAAGAAAAACAATACTTATTTATTACAAATAACTCACCTAGTTAGTTTTCTTAATCTACTCAAGTTAGTCAACTAACTTTTATATAAGTATCAGAGGTAGTATAATAAGATTAGAATTTCCGTCAACAATAATAGGAAACTTTTTACTGAAAGTTAGCATGATAACTAAAATTTTTACGAAAATATAAAACAGTAGAAATTCAGGGGCGGATTTTAAAAAAAGAAAACTTTGAAGGTGTATTCCGGTGTCAAAGAAATAGGACAATCAAAATATAATAGGATGGTTACCATTTAGAAAGTCAGAAGGGCTCCGCCAGGCCAGGTGATTTAGTAGCTCTGTGCCAAACTAGCAAATCGTTCCAAACCACGTCGCAGTAAGCGCTCAAGAAATGGTTGCAGTGCCTGCAAAAGATATTATAGAGGGAAGAAAGTCGGAGTGGATTAAAGCCATATTTAAAATTTTAAATGTCAATCTCCTGTTTTTCCCATTATTCTCTCTCATGACACGGGGAAAAGGTGACGAAATGGCATGAACTAGAACAATGTCTTTCAGGTTTGTCTTACCACCTTCCAATCGCTAATTCTGCCAGCTACCAAAGACATGGATTTTCTCTTTGTATTAACTAATTGTCTACTTCATAACTTCATTTTATTTACGTCTGACTACTCACCGATGCCACGGGAGCTAAGAGTTGAGGAACTTCGTATGATACTGTCAGCTGAAAAGGACAAATGCAGCAATAAGTGCTTGAATAAAGTTTGGCCTAGTTGAGATGTAAAACAGATGGAGAAGAGTCAAAGGGCTAAATATAATGGAAACGTGTTGATAGGAACAAATACAGGAAAATGATCCGTGACATATCTATGCATTTGCTCATGTGAGGAAATATTGCCAATAAATTTTGGACAATTATGCTAGGGACATTAGATTGTGATTTAGATATTCGGTAAAAACTCAAGAAAACATCGTATAAGAAGCCTTACTTCTACTACACATGATGAAGGACTTTTTGGATAAAATCGAACAGCGCCCCTGTCATGTGAACAATCAACCAGTTAATTTTCTTTTGTGAGTACTAAATGATGTTTCAGCGCAAGATTAATTCAAAATCACAAGAACATTGTGGCTGTAGATTTCAATTATAACTGTAATGACATTGATGAAATTTTAACATGTAACCCAGTGGTACAGATGGTTATGCAGCGTGTGCTTTCGAGCCAAGTTGAAGGCTTGAACAAAATATGTACGACTTCGAATTTTGTTTAATCATGATAGGAGCATAGATAGACAAAGTGTGACTGTTGGCTACCAGACTTCCAGTCCAGGCAGAAGCCACCATGTTTATCACAGGACACTTCAATATCAAGATAGAGAGATTTGCGCAACTGAAACTTTCTTCCCAGCCTTGTATGTCCCGTGTCTCTTATTCTGTGAAGTACTAGAAATTTCGACAAAAAGAAATTAATCATGTTACTACCTCCGGTCCTAATTATAAGAATCAGTTGACTAATTTGAGGAGATTAAGGAAGTAAGTTGAGTTAGTTATTTGTCCTAAATAAGTGTTGTCTTCCTAAAATATCCTTACTAATCAAGTGTATTAACTAGAATTATAATTATTAGAAGGATTATCTGGAAAAAATGAGTAAATATGATAGACAAAGTGGATTGGGTTTTATATTTAAGACCAAAATAAAAGTCAAACAGGATCTTATATTAAGGACCGGGGTAGTATTATTTCTCAGCCAAAAGCCTATCCTTGTAAATTACCTGTTAGGAAGACCTTCCAGTGATCGCCAGTGTATTTTCTGATTTGGAATAGGCTGCAAGAAGGTGAGATAATATTAATAAATAAAATTCCAACTGACATTTAAGATAAAGCAAAGAAGACCTACTAAGAAGTTATAATAGTATTATAATTAGGATGGTGATCATTTCCTGCATATTACGGGCAAGCCAAGAGTATTCGATGTCACGACCGAATGCTTTATACTTCAAGGACCACCTTGACAGGTCAGGTTTATCAGGCAAAACCTGTGAAATGAACTGAACATTTAGCCAATTCAAAAATCATAATATGACATTCAACTTGTACTGTTTCTGGCCGTTTAGTCAAGATTGCTGGTTTCAATATTCAAATTGCAGCAATTCGACCAGAAACAATAATGCACTGATGCTGAACTGATGGCCCACTTCACCCACAAGCCAAAGGGGAATGAATAGGTTTCAAACTAATGAACTGTCTCATTGGAGACGAAAATCCATTAAGCTCGTTAGGTTTCAAAATGTACTACCATCATTACATTTTATTGTCAAGAAAAATAGTAAGATGTGTATTACAGGTAACATGTGGCCAACTTCTCACCAGATCTTTATGCAATCATTACATCTTGATTGCGTCTGTGATTGACTAAAAGAGACTGTGACAGAGCATTGAGATTCGATGTACGCACCGTAACAGAGGAAATAAAGGGCATCCACCGAGGGATGGCTTCACGATCAGAATAAAAATTATAGGCAGCTGAGGCAGGCACATTAACCTCCATCTTAACCCTGCAATTACGACATAGTTATCCTGTCGCCATCAGAAAATGATTAAGCTAGAAATTATACCAAAATCATGAGAGTCAACCCAGGGCCTGCACATTCAAGTTGATGACATGACCGGTCAAATTCCCAAAATATGAAAATCATCCAACATAAATCGGAGAGAAAGGCATTTATTGAGAAAGTATAGATAATGTAAATTACTTCTCATCAGTCCTGATACACTTCCCACTTCCTTATTCTAAATAAAGATATTTATTTTTCTTGATCATGAAACGAGGAATAGATAGAAGAGCGTAAACATTTATCGCATAAAATACAAACGAGAAGAAAAGGGGAAAAAGAGGGAGGGAGATCAAAATTTGTGCGGGAAGAGGAGTTACGTGCAATCCTGCCACTCCATGACAGGGGAAAAGCGCCTGAAGCCATGGAAGGTTGAGGTCCGCGCAAATGACCTGGATGTTAGTCTGAGGAAGCGGTGATTGAGAGAGCGTGGAAACCGAGGAAAAGGTTCTGCAAGAAGGAGTGGGGCCACACAAAACGGAACAGGTGGTTTTAGAAGAGGAGGACAGGTGGCTCAGATATGGAGACCCAGGACTTGAGATCGAAGTTGCCGCAGACATGTTCTTTGAATGCCCTCAGAAATCAAACAACGATGCCGATGCAGATGGATAGTTGGGCTTCTAGTCCACAGCCACAAGCCGGGTCTCAGATTTCCCCCCGCTTCTTGCCTGCTTCTGACTCAGCTATGGTTCAATATTGTTGCCTCATGTTAATCACACGCTCAAATATCTGTTCCTGCACGGCTGTCATAAATTCAGTATCGCCGATCAATCACGTGTCGCCTTATAACCGCTTTAGTAAAACCAGTATTGCCTATTGCATATTGCCTATTGGCGCTGCCCGCGCTCTGTCTCTCTCTTGTTTTATTTATTTATTTATTTTTTTGGTGAAGTGTCTCTCTCTTGTTTTAGGCCAAACTGCCCGCTGCTCTGCCAAAAATAAAATATTGCAACTGGATCGTAAAGCACCCGCATCCGACCAAGTGCCGATCCATCCCGACACCTCGAAGTTGTTAATGGGCTTCTTATGCGATTTGGGCTCGCCCAACCTGATTCGGTTTGCTTTTTACAAAAGCAAAAAGAGAGACTGATTCACTTTTAATCTAGCTCAGAATAAAAATTTTACCAAAATAAAGCTTAGAGCTATAAATAAATAAATTTTGTCCTTTTCTCACCTCATGAAATTGAAGAACGTATTAAAAACATTTTTAAAAGTTGATACACTGGCATTTAGTAATTACCAAAGAAAAAAGCTTTTGTAAGATTATATTATCGAGCAGATTTGATGTGTTTTTAAAAATTGTTTAGTTATGATTTACATCTTGTGTTTAATAAAAATTATTTTTTATATTTATTATTTAAAAAAAAATATATTTAAGAATATTGATTGGCGGAGGGAATTTTTTTTTCCTGATGGATAAATTCGTGTCATTGGAATTGCCACGGCAAATTATGGGCATATTTTTCACATTTGTGTGTGTTCCACAGGTTCAGTCCCACAAAAAAAAAAAAAAAGCGTGTTCCCCTTGTTCGATTTCATTGGATCACCGTCACCGCCAACTACTTTTCGGCAACAGTGGCTTATACTACCTTCAGTCTTAATTATATGATCTTATTTGTAAATTACAAACAAAATTTTATAATTAAGACCGGAAGCAATATATTCTCTCGGTTTGTTATTATAAGAACTTTTTTTAAAAAAAATATTTTACCTTTTTCACGAAACGCTCTGATCTGTATTAAATACTTTTTTCTATGCATGCTATATATTTAATAAGAGTAATAAGAGCGTAGAAATTAACACGAGTTAAGATTTAGTGTAATTAATTAGAAATTAAAAATAATATTAAAAATTATCTGATTTTATGATAAATTTAATGCATTTAAATGTTTTTTATTGTTATATGTAACCCTTATAATCAGAATTAGAGGACCTAGTAGCGTGGCGAGAGGCGCAGCCGAACTTCAGTGTTAAGAGGGGGGGGGGGGGGGTAGCCGAACCAGTAATGATTCATCAGTATTCATCACATGCTTCTCTAACTGTTAACACTCTCTTTTCGTTGACGTGACTCACGATTGAGGCCCAAATCACCTCCCCTGAGGACAATCATTTCGATGGATCAAGTTTGTGGCAATAAGGCAGGTGAGACGATGCTCTATCGGCAGATATTTATTCTCTCCCTCTCCCTCTCACATACGAGAAGAAAGCCAAACCATCTAAATTACATTTTTATTTTTGTGGCACGTATTAAAACAAGTACTCGATAAATTTGGAAGCTTCTCAAAGAGGATACCAAACATCCCAGATTTCAGAATTGCAAGGTTGCACATCTGCTGAGGAACCCGTGGCTGTAATCAATGGAGACCAAGCAGAGGTATGTGTTTCGAAATCA
>NW_021633369.1:0-64532 GCF_004799145.2 Neltuma alba
TATAAACAGTGAACCATGTTCAAAGAAGCACTGAACCAGTGTGTCCTGTTCATATAGGAAGCTTCGAAAAGCTGAGAAGCCACTCAAATGATTGAAATACTGAACCTTCTCCATTGCATCAAATCAACTTCAAAATTTCACATCCAAGCAGGGGATGTTGTCTTTTCACCATTTAGATTGTGCTCTGGATTCGCCAATTTTAGGGTTCCAATGGGTTTCATTGCGATTCAGATGTTGGTTCAAGATGTAAATAAGCGTATTCTGATATCAGCTGTCCTTATTCAGCACGAAGAGGTTTCCCTTCTTCCATGGGATTAGTTTCCTTGATTTAATTTATAGACCCTTTATTAAAAGTTGATGTTGAAGACATTAAGAGTCCCAATCCATGTGTGTGAAAGTACTCGGATTTTGTTCAGAATCCATTCTTTTGCAATTTGCTCAACCGCAGTCAATACACATGGGAGTGATGTAGCCTTGAATGATAATGTGTCTGACAATGAGACCGAATGGGAGAGGTTGCTTAAGCCTTTTGATCTTAAAGAGCTTCAAAGGTCTCTTAACCGAATTAGTCCAGTTCAGCTTTGCAAGCTGCTGGAGCTCCCACTTGACATACCCACGTCTATGGAGATATTTGAATGGGCAGGTTCCCAGAGTGGATATTGTCATTCCTATGATGTATACTACATTTTCTTTGACAAGCTTGGTGCAGCCGGTGAGTTTAAAATCATAGACAGGTTGTTATTGCAGATGAAAGAAGAAAGAATTGTCGTTAAAGAATCACTTTTTCTTTTGATTATGAAATACTATGGAAGAGCTGGGTTGCCTGGGCAAGCTACAAAGCTTTTGTTAGATATGAAAAGTGTTTATTCATGTGAGCCTACATTTAGGACATATAATGTTGTATTAGATATACTGGTTTCCAGAAATTGTCCCCGAGTCGCACCGAATGTTTTCTATGACATGTTAAGCAGAGGAATTTCTCCGACTGTCTACACGTTTGGAGTGGTGATGAAAGCATTTTGTATGATTAATGAGGTGGATTCAGCTTGCTCACTTCTAAGAGACATGACAAAGCATGGTTGTGTTCCAAGTTCAGTGATATACCAGACCCTGATACATGCACTTTCCAAATGTAATAGAGTGAATGAAGCTGTGCAACTTTTAGGAGAAATGTTCTTGATGGGCTGTACACCAGATGTTCAAACCATCAATGATGTTATCCATGGTCTCTGCAGGGCCAAAAGAATTCATGAGGCTGAAAAATTGCTGAACCGAATGCTCTTCCGAGGTTTTGCTGCTGATGCAGTAACTTATGGTGTTCTAATGCATGGTTGGTGTAAGATTGGTGAAGTTGATGAAGCAAGGGCCTTGCTTAGCAAAATTCCTAACCCAAATAATGTGATCTATAATACATTAATTAATGGATATGTCTCAAATGGACGTTTTGATGAAGCCATGGACTTACTGTACAATAACATGTTAATTTCTGGTCATGCGCCTGATGTCTTCACATTTAACATATTGATCCATGGACTTTGCAAGAATGGGAATTTATTCTCTGCTTGTAAATGCTTTCATGATATGCTATCACTAGGCATTGAACCTAATGTTATTACGTACACCATATTGATCAATGCTTTCTGCAGGGAAGGCCAATTACAGGAAGCCGTTAAAGTTGTAAATGAAATGTCAGCTAAGGGTCTCAGTTTGAACACAGTGGGATACAATTGCTTGATTTGTGCTCTGTGTAAAAATGGGAAGGTTCAAGACGCTTTACAAGTTTTTGCTGAAATGTCCAGCAAAGGATGTAAACCTGACATATATACATTCAATTCAGTAATATATGGTCTGTGTGAGGATAATAAGTTGGAAGAAGCCTTGCAGTTGTATCGTGACATGTTCTTGGAGGGTGTCATTGCCAACACTGTAACATATAACATATTGATTCACGCATTTCTTGGAAAAGATTCAATTAAGCAAGCGCTTAAACTTGTTGATGAAATGCTATTTAGAGGGTACCCACTAGACAATATTACCTACAATGGCCTTATCAAAGCTTTCTGCAAAGTGGGGGCTATTGAAAAAGGATTGAAATTGTTTGAGGAGATGCTTGGTAAAGGGATTTTTCCTAGCATTATCTCTTGCAATATTTTGATCAATGCCTTATGTAGAACTGGAAAAGTAAATGATGCCCTTCTATTTCTTCGGGATATGATCCATCGTGGATTGACACCTGATATAGTCACATACAACACCCTCATCAATGGTCTATGCAAAATCGGTCATGTTCAGGAGGCTCTAAACCTTTTTGACAGGTTACAGGGTGAAGGAATATTTCCTGATGCTATTACATATAACACACTGATACATAGGCACTGCAAGGAGGGTTTGTTTAATGAAGCTTGTTTACTTTTATATAGAGGTGTGGAGAATGGGTTTATACCTAATGAAGTCACTTGGCACATATTGCTAAACAGTTTTGTAAAAGAAAGTAACAGGGGAGTAAGGCCTTCCTTTTATATGGTAAATTTCCAAGCTTTGTCACTTTGAAGACCGTGTCTCATACTGCTCTTCCTACAATGCCCCTTGATCTCATCTGAGTTGTCCATTGGTACTTGGTACGCTGGATTTTAGGTAGCTGTTAATTTTGGTTCAAATTATTGTCAGGGAAACTGACTGTGTAATTTATTAGTGTGCATTATTATTAAAACTTTTATATTGCTCATTGACAGATGACTTAAATTTGAGTCATCTCATGAAATTTTCCTGTAGCTGAAGTATAAACATTGATTTATGCACATGGATTGTTAGAGAGGAAGGTCGCTGGCTGGTTTTAAATGAAAGCCTGTGGGTCTTGCAATTCTTACAGTAGGCTTAAGCCTCCAATCTGTATTATGTGAAATAGCATTATCAACTCAAGGGAATTTGTTCCTTAAACAATCTGCAACTTGTGTGATTCATTTCGTTTTGTGGTGGCACATGAGTTTGCAAATGTGTCCATATTGCTAATAATTTTAATATCTCCCCTTTGTAAGCCTTTTTTACCACTAATCTGACGCTCCCTTCGGTTCAAAATATAAGCATCAAATCTTTGAAAAGGGTGGGGTTTTTTTTTATGAGCATCAATTTGAATTTTTCTAATCATTTAATGCATTGTTCTCATTTTTACCTTTAATTCATTATATGTATCTCTAATCTTTTTTTCACTCATTCTGTCTCCCAATTGCCCTCTGCACAAATAAGGGTATTTTAGAAAAATAAGCTGCATTTTTTTTACATATTTATTGTTTTAGACCGATTTTAACTAAAGTGTTGAATTGTGTAATTTAATTATTTGATACTTATATTTTAAACCAAGGGTAGAATTGTTTACCTGTTAGGGTGTACCCTTCGTGTTGACATTCTTCCCTCCCCCCCCCCGGGGCCTAGCCTTCACAATAACATTTAGTTTCTTCTAACAGGTGATTTAAACTTTTTCTTTTAATTTTGCCTCATGTATACATTCATCAATCCTGGGCATGGCAAGCTCTTGCACAACCTCTGAAACTCTCATGACTGATGACACAACAGAGCTCCCCTTCAGTTACTCATGCCTCTTTTCACGGATATATCATATAGGTTAACACTCTGAGATTGAGATTTGATTTATGTTTTCTTCCTTCAAAGCTCGCTTACTGAGGTCCTTGGTCATAGGTTGATCTAATATCAGTTAGAGTTGATGGGTGATTATATCTGGTTTAACCGGACATTACACTAGGTTACTGCCCCTCCCCCCTCCGTTGTGTGGCATGACTATTCAACGCTCTCGCTAAACCTCCCCCCCCAAAACACCCTACCTCTATCTCTCTCTCTCTCTCGAGTTGATGGGTGATTATATCTGGTTTAAGCAGACAATACACTAGGTTACTGCCCCTCCCCCCTCCATTGTGTGGCATGACTATTCAACACTCTCGCTACCCCCCCCCCCCCAAAGAGACCCTACCTCTCTCTCCCCCCCTCTCTCTTTTTGGGCTCCATGTGGAACTTTGTTCAAGTGCTGCATAGTAGATGTTTGTCCAAATGCATAGGTATATCTATTTCCAACTCTTAATTTTTTAATTACTACCTCTAATTTAAATTACAAACTAGATTTTATGTTAAAGACTGGAGATAGTATAAATTTATTTTGTTTTGAAATCACTTCTTCTTGCATTGATCTCAATCAGATAGATAGACAGTTAAAGCATAATTGCCATCTAATTGATGGTCATAACTATAAGAATCATCCTCTTGTGTGTCAGCTGACAAGGTTATCTTGTCATCATCAGATCCTATGGGAGCATGTTTGCGAGTTTTTAACACGCATCCCTAGGCATCAACCACACTTCCTCAACTCTGCTGAGTATATGGCTTTCACCTGTAGCCAAAGCTGTCATTGCGAAATTGCACTGATTCCAAAGACACTACCTTCTGCAAAGAAGAATTATGTCATCCCTGTAGCAGCTATCCACCCATGTGATCTGATATATTCTCTGTTGTTTTGGGCTTTCCTGATTGTTCTCATGACCTGGTTCAGATTTAATGAATTCAGGACTAAGAAACTTCAGATTGCTACCTTTTGAAGACTTGACAGACTCAACAATTGATTGCTTGACTTATTCACGTTTGGCATTGACCCCATCTAATGATCCCACAGGTATAGGTATAGCCTCCTTCAAGTTCCCTTTTTTTTTTTTTTTGGGACCTGAATCCTCCTTCAAGTTTCCAGTCCTCATCTAACAGTTCTGATTTTACCGTCCTAACACTTACCATGTTCACATTACCAGAAGAAGTTAACACATTTGCCGGTTCAGACTGGGCACATTCTGAATTTTGGGCAGCAGATTACCTAGAAGGTTCTTCCAAAGAGATGCAGCAGTACCTTCTTTTCTTGCTCAGCACATCTGCAATGTCAAAATTTGGTGATCCTTGTGGAATACTTGAGTTTTTAGGATGAGGCGATTCAACACAAAAAATAATCTTGACTGCATTTCTCATCACTAGGCTCCTCAAAATCATTATAATGGACCTTTTAATCAGGTAAGGAGACTTCAGATAGTTTTGACGACAAGTATACTTTCGGGCTGGCTACGTTGCTTATAAGTAATTGTAACATTCTTGGTGTTTGTGTTTCATTCAGAAAATGATTTGCTACCTTCTTTATCTGGTTGATGGTAATTATCTCATCAGCTACGTCAAGGAAAATTACAAATATTTCTTCGCAGGCATCCTGCATCATGTTTTCATCTATAATGGTCCTCTTGCATTATGTTTCCACATTACCTAATGGGAAAGTTAATTTCATGCATAATCGCGCGGACTCTTGTAGTTCTTTTTTGTGAGGTATGAAATAAATATATTTAGGCTTGGCCATTTGGATGCTTAGTTAGGTGAGCAAAATCATATAGTCATGTCGTCATCATTCATGTCATGTCGTATTGTGGTGTTGATGCTGGATCTACTCATGAACATGATTGCTTTGCTATATTTTATAGTCTGAAACTGATGAAACTCTAATCCTTTCTACTCCAAGTATGGTGGTAGTAGTGATCCGATCTAGTGGTCTCACTAATTTTGTATGCTTAATTGTGGATTTCTGGACTGAGACTCTATTGTATTATTCAGAGAGGGAGGTACAGCGTATATAAACGAATGAGAGGCACTATATAGCATGGATTGGGGGAGAGAAATATGGAAAAATAATTAGCTGTTATTTTTACCCTATATTATCCCCTATCAGAGATATTTACATCAAATATTAATGCCCTAAAAGTGTCGGCCCTGTTAAATTGGATGATGTATACTTACCACATCCAACTTACTTATGCACCCTTCAAATACATGTGAAGATAATCCCTTGGTCAGGTCGCTGCCTAGTGAGAATGGGCCTATTTGGCATAACGTTTAAAATTTATAAGCATATTTTATGTAAATCGAGATAAAATTTCTCTCACTTAGTTATCTCATATTACGTAAATTGTAATTGGAAAACTACTCATGAGTCATTTATAATAGGTCTGATATAGTATGAGTACAAAATTCCTTCCGCCTCGTTTTTATGGCTATCAAATTTCAATTGTTTTGTTCGATCATGTTGTACAGTGTTTAAAGCTATTGCGGCTTTGTTGTCCCAGTGAAGAGTTGTTGGGAAGTCATATTCAAGTAACATCTCCCCCGTGAATCTCTTGAGCCCCAACCCTTAATTTTTCGTACTTCTACTTTTTGTTTTTAGCTTCTTCATATGACCAAGGTTACTCTGTCCAATAACTGCATAGTGCCCTGAGGTGGACTTTCTATTTTCAACTGCACATGGCCAGTCAGCATCAGTGTAAATCTCTATAGAATCTTCCTTCATCCAAATTAAACATCATCCTTGTTTTTTCCCCCTCTTTTCATATGATTCAAGTTTCTAGGCATGGTTATAAATTTTTCACCATCAAATACTTCTTACATTTCACTCATAATATATATGCAGCGGGCATTTTTTAACATTTGAGAATCAATAAAGATATTTTGAGAAGAGATGAGAGGCAAAGTGACTTGAAATTCTATATTTTGAGAAAACTAATTTTTATATTAAAAAGTGTGAATAGGATAATAATATTGATTAGAGTGAGTGGTAGGAAGAGCATCATAAATACTCAATGATCGTGGTAGGAAAAAAATTGTTAAAAGAGCATTCGCCACAGGGCCGATGTTTTCTTATGCATGATAACGAGTTCAAAAAATGAGTTGCATTATTTAAAATGCATAAATATACTTTTTGTTATAAATTTTATTATCGATATTCGTACGTCAATGAAAATCAAGTAATCATTAAGACTTGATGGTCATAATGAAAAGTCAATGGATAGTCTCATGAATTTATGTACAGGCTCTTATGATTTTGGGAATATTGCTTTGTCATGAGTGAAAGCACTAACATCTTATCTTAATTAATTTAAAATTGGATTATTAATGGACTCAGTTAAATTATTATTTTCATGACGATATTATTCTTGTCTTTACACAATTTGCTCTGATCATCCTTCCTGCTTTTATAGTCAACAAATTAAAGAAGGGTCATTTTGATTAAGTCATTCTTTCTCTTGAACTAAAGTTTTGCACTGCGCATACTTTATTTTTCAAGGAATTAAGAAAAAGCGATCACTAGTTTTTTTTTTTTTTTTTTAAAGACGATCGTGATCCCTTCCATCACTATTAAAAGAGAACAAGCGATTTTGTGGTGAAAGCTACTGACGTCAAACAAAATAAAGAGAAATATAATTCTCCCAAAAAAAAAAAAATCACTGAGACTTACTTGGTTGGAAGGAATGTGTTCTTTGGAAATGGAAAGAGAGAGGAATTGTCAGATTCCCATCTGGTTTAATTTTTAGGGCATTATGGTCTGTTCACTGTTCCTGGCTTCCTTTTTCATGCTTAATTCATACGTCCCAAATAAAGGTCGTGTGTGTGTGTATGGAGATTTCATTTCATTAATTTTTTCTGTCATATATCAAACATAATTTTAATAATATTCCTATTCTCTTTTGCTAATGTAATCATAAAAAAAAAATTTTTGGGGAATTTTAAACCAAGCTTATGATAATTTTTTATTTTTACCTAGCTCAGTGCCAACTCTTCGGTATATTTCTTGTTGGAACTTGGAAGTAATCATTGATAATGAGTGGGAGCAAATAGCTTTAGCAACAACAAAAGCTGCATTATTCTCTTTCCCCTACTTCTTCTTTCCCATTCATTTTCATGCTGCCTTTTCGATTCCTGTTCCTGGTCCATTTCCATTTAAAAAAAAAAAAAGCCTTCCAACCGACGAAACTTCGGAATTTTCTGGGCGTAGAAGATACAGTGAAATGATATGAAATGTGCCGATAGGTCCGGCTTCATGTGGTAATATAATACTACCTCCACTCCCTAATATAAGATCATGTTTGACTTTTATTTTGGTCCTGAATATAAAATCTCAATCCACTTTGTCTCTCATATTTATATATATTTTTTCAATGTAGCCTTTCTAGCAATGATAGTTCTAATTAATACATTTGATTAGTAAAGATATTTTAGGAAAGACAACACCTATTTAGGACAAATAACTAACTCAACTTACTTTTTTAATCTCCTCAAATTAGTCAACTGGCTCCTATAATTAGGACCGGAGGTAGTAATAGACTTAAAGTTGTTTCTTCTCTTTTCCCCTTTTAGTCTCAACCATTAAAAGTTATTCTTGCTGGGAAGCATATACAAAGTGAGTTAGTGACTCATGAGTCAAGTCCCATTATGGTTCCCTCCCTTTAATTTTCTTTTTCTGATAATCAATTCCTTTCTTTTCTTATCCTCTTTCTATGTCAAAATATCTAAAGCTACTTATTTATTTCAATATATAGCTTAAAATTACAACACTTTTATTAAGTACGGCTGGAACTACGTGATACGCCTCCGATTTTAAATGTACATAGGAAGTTGATTTGGTCCTACTAACATCTTAACCCATTTTATTTTTTATATATATTTATCTTTTCTTTCAAACCAATTTATCTAACTTATATACTGATATATAATTTAATGTCATATGAGGGTATTTTAGAAGGGTCATTTCATATTTTTCAAAATTAAGTAAACTATTTAAATTTTTTAATATACTAAAATTAATTAAGTAACCCTTGCATGAAAATTCATACAGATGTTATACGTAAAATCTGAGGGAACTAAAATGCTGAACGTTGTGTGGTTTTGGGCTTGTGGCGTTTCCTGTTTGAGCTCACGGATTCAAACAGCAGCTTCTTGTTATTTTGGTAACCTCATTGACAACGTTGGGCCCGTTTGGTTAAAATTAAGAAAAAGGACATTTTGATGTAAGATTACATAAAAAATTATTGGGAGAACTTTAATTCAAACACGTGGATTATAGAAAGAAAATGTGTTTTCAACTTATTAGTTTGATAATTAATTTTGATTAATTTATCAAAATAAGCTGAAAACATATTTTTTTCAAACAATTCTCTCATATAATAACGTACTCAAAATCATGTTTTTGGGTTTGGCCCAAAAAAATTCATGTTTTTGCGTTAAACTTAAACAAACAGGTCCTACTTACCCTAACCTATAAGGTAGACCTTCCTAATTGAAGGTGGATGGGCATAGAAATCAATTAGAACAAGCAAGCATTTATTAAGCCCACGAAGCCTAATTAGATTTTCTTGGGCCGCAAAGTTTGGTAAGATCTCCTGCAAAACTGTGATCCTTGTGCCCGCACCCCTTTTCTCTAGAGAAGCAACAAATTTTTGAAGACTGATCTCAAGGAGCTAGCAAAAATATAAAATATAAAATCAGAAGTTGAGAAAGTTGCTTAATTTATTGTAAAATGACAAAGATGAGTACATACACACACATCTGAGCTCGCTTTATTGTAAGAATTAACACTGCCTCACACTAATTAGGTTTTCTTGGGCCGCTAAGTTTGGTAAGATTTCCTGCAAAACTGTGATCCTTGTGCCGGCATCCCTTTTCTCTAGAGAAGCAACAAATTTTTGAAGACTGATCTCAAGGAGCTAGCAAAAATATAAAATATAAAATCAGAAGTTGAGAAAGTTGCTTAATTTATTGTAAAATGACAAAGATGAGTACATACACACACATCTGAGCTCGCTTTATTGTAAGAATTAACACTGCCTCACACTATTTTGCAAACACAATATGGATTGGTAACATTATTGAAGTCTACGTCGCCATTTGCTCATGTTGAAGGATTACTATTGGGCTTCTCACTTTGCGCTTGCCATCAGTCCAAGTCAACTCTCCAAATGAAGGCTCTGAAGTTTTAGTTGAACTTGATGACTGTAAAATAACCATATAGTTCTTCTTTTGGTTTGTCCTCTGAAAGGTCAAAGTTGATGGAACAACAACAACCTTAACTCCTCTTGGGGCTTTCACGTTTACAGTATATGTGCTTGGAGGCCCAACATTTGTGACTATACGGGTTAAATTTGTAAGTTTCATACCCAGAAAAGGCAATGTGATTGAAGGGTAGTTGAAATCTTCTAGTCTGTAAGACCTTGGGCATTTGTATGGCTTATTATTATAAATGGATTCAATTATTCTTCCCTCGTAAGCAGAAAAGCATAACAAGTTGAGGTAATCAGAAGTTTTGAGATCATAAACAAGTCCAGGGTCCATTGCAATGTTTGGTTTGACATAGCCTGTGCCATAATGAAATGGAGTTGCTACTCGACCATCTTGTTCGTCCTTAAGTGGTCTATTGGTGTTATCCAGTATGCTTGCTATAACAAAACATAGTTTTTGACAATTATTAGAAAAAGAAAGAAATCATATTGTGAACATGAAAACAGACTGATAGATGTCGTACCAGTGGTCATGATTGCTGACTTGATCATGGCAGGACTCCAACTAGGATGGCGAGTTTTGAGAAGACCAACAATGCCAGCAACATGAGGACATGCCTGGGAAGTTCCGGATAGAACATTATAGTCAAAGCGAGCTTCATCTGAATCTAGGTTTGTGGGACTTGCAGCAGATGAATAAGCAGCAATTATACCCTGGCCTGGTGCAGTTACATCGGGCTATGAAGAAGAATAAGAAGAAGAAAATGTTGAGAATTACAATATATATTTAATGACCAAGGGAGTAAGACTCTGTCAGAATAGATCGGTAACCTTGAGGATTGAGGGAAGAATCAAGTTAGGTCCCCTCGATGAGAATGCAGAAACTCTTGGAGCCGGCCTTATTGGTATAAATGTTTTTGCATTATTCATGAATGCAACTGGGCTCCTGCAATATGTGTATGATAATTACTTGTTTTGAAAATATTTTGAGAGCAATTCCAAAAGGTTTGGCAAATGTTAAACATGTATGATAATTACTTGTTTCTGTCAAAATACGAGTTCCTAATATTTTTACTCTCACTCTGACCTCCACCTTGAGGAATATTGGAAGCTCCAACAACCTGAGGATCAGCTGTAAGTGTGTTCAATTGCTTATCATTTTGTAAAATCATTTGCAATGCGCCTACACGCTTTGCTTCTTGACCCTTCTCCACAGGCCTCAGGCTCCTTCCTCTTTGGCATACTAATATGCGACCCCTTACTTTGCGAGGATCAAGGGTTCCGATTTTGCAAAGCTGACTGCAACATACAGGAGTATTATTCGTACTTAGGAGAGAAACATACGACAGATTAATACAAAGAGACAACATCATGAATATGTGAAACATTAATTCATTCTTACGCATCTTGAAATGTTGCATTAGGAAGCCTGACATTGCCAGCAATGACCACAGGAATCAATCTCTGAGATGTGGAGTTTGTGGCAAGACTTGTTCCCTGGTTACACCCACAGGCAGATCAGTTTGGATAGGGGAAAACCAACAAAATCGATATGTAATTACTATAGCGGTTCAACCCATTCCAGGTTCCTAATACTTCAAATGAATTTTGGTTTTAGTCTATATATCTTTTTTCCCTGTTGTTTTTCATCCTTATGCTATCCAAAATGTTGGTTTCTATAAGGCTAATGTGGTGTTAACAGTGTTGAGTAGGCTGACATGGACTGTTGACTAGGATTAATGTGACTGGACTCAATAGTAAAAGACATGAAATGGGTTTGATCCTAATTATCAAAAGAAGAGAAGCAATACGAACCTTAATGGTCTGGCCATTACCAAGAGTAATATTGTTGCTGAATTCCCTGTCCATGGAGCCAGAAGCAACAGTGAAGATCCACGGTGCCACATTTGCCACGGTCTGAAGTTCTGGTCCCTCGTTACCGGCAGAGGCGACGACGATGATTCCCCTGGAAACCGCATGGAAGGATCCTATGGAGATTCCATTGGTCAACATGTCATTCACATTTGGCACAGTACTCCCACCAACGGAGACGGAGAGAATATCGACGCCGTCATCGATGGCTTGGTCAAAAGCAGATATCAGATCTTCATCAGTGCAGTCCTCTGCATTGTGACGACCCCAGCAGATCTTGTACACTGCGAGACGAGCTCTGGGAGATCCTCCCTTGGCTGTTCCATTGCCGTTGTTGAGAACGCTGACGTTTCGGACGAAGTTGCCACCTGCTGTCGAGAGGGTGTGGGTCCCATGTCCAACCATGTCACGGGCACTGATACCACTTGTGAGGCCAAGGCTCCCGTGTTTTACCACGTAGCCTTTATAAAATGTTTTTGCTCCAATCAGCTTCCTATTTCATGCTCATGCAGACCAAATCATCCGTTATCTCAACGTTTTTGTTCAGTTTAGACTTTGTACATATCATAATGTCTAATACTAAAAGCTCAAGTACTGATCAAACCTGTTGCACAGGGTTATGTTACGTGGGCCAGTCAGACTATAAAGCTCGCATCTTGATCCTCCACGCCACTCCCTTGGAATGGGACCGTACCCATTATCTCGGAAGCTTTGGGATTCAGGCCAAACACCTATATATCCAAGAAAACAATTCATTGTGTGAGGATCAAATCCATTAATCTCGTGGCAAATGTTTACAGATTTATGGAAACTCTAATAGCTTCAGTCACCGGTGTCAAGACTGCCAATAATCACATTTTGACCAAACCTTCCTTTGACCCAAGCTGAGTCAGCTCTGACTCTTCCATTTCTTTCTTGTCCGAGAAAACCCCATGACCTGGTGGTATGCAGCTTGTGCGATTGGCTCAAGAAAACCGACACTACTCTTGGATTTTCTGCGTTCATGCATTTTCCAACCAATTTATATCTATCTAGACTATCAATATTTAATATATCATTTACATAAATCTATGATATATATATATATATATATATATAAGGGTACGAGTCTCTCACTCTTGATCTCTGCTGCCTCATCCTCTTCGAGTAATGCCGCAAAGCCATTGATGTGTCGGTTATATGAGTAAAAGATGGCTTCTTTGGCCCTTTCATAGCTGTCAAATCAAACGGATAACTATTCAAATAAACATAGTATTCCTTAAAGACAGAGAAAAGCGAGAAAACGAAAGAGTATCTTTGTAAATGAGTCACAAAGGTCCATGAAACATGCATGCACCTTCCTAAGACGGAGGCAAGCAAATTATAATGGGAACTTGTGGCAAAGTCCATGTCAGCAGAGGAAGGTTTTGGACCATGAGAATGTGATCCCAAGTACACAACGTACGACTACAAGATGAAATTGATTAAGGCAGTTGACGACGACGACAACAAGAATATTAATTACGGACCAAATTATGCATGCTTACCTGTTTAATGGCGTGGGCAGATTGCTGCAGCTGTAGGAAGCTGCATAGCAGAAATATCGGAAGAATAAGATGAAATATAGTTGAGCCTCTCATTTTGCTTCACCTGAATATGCGAGAATGAGGACTCCATTTCTTCTCTTTTTATTACATCTCTTATATAGTGATGGAGTGGGGCTCGAATGTAAAATTCTTGAAGTGTTCCGAGAGACAAAAGATCCCCAAAGACAATTTCTTACGTAACGTTACAATTAAGATTGCCAAATGACCCCAATTTTAAGTTGGAAATATTGTGCAGAAGCACCAAACGTGTTAGATATTCAGAAAGAAAAACCAACTCTTGAAAGTTAATTATTGCCGAATCCAAAATTTGCTCTATCCTTACATCCTTCTTTATTACTCCCTCCTATCCTAAATATAAAACTCATTTTGTAGTGTAATTTACACTATAAAATGGGTCTTATATTTAGGATTAGAGGAGTATAATAAGTCACTTCTAACTCATTTTCAAGTATAAGAAATGCATTAAATTAATAAAATTTTCTAAATTTATCTTTTATTAAAGTTTTTTCTCTTTCTACATTTATAAATTATTTTCATATCTCACTCATATTTCTCTCTTCTTTTTGAGAATTGAATAAGGAAAAAAAATTGAAAAATGATCATTAAATGCCTTACAAATGAATTATATTTAAGGCCAAAAATTTTTTGCCAAATAACTTATAACAAGACCGAAGTGGTAGAGTTTATTTGATTTTCAAGAATTATTGACATTAGTTATCAAACATTCTCCCACTCACTCTTTTCATAAATAAGGGTATATTTGACAAATAAATTACAATTATGATACATTTATTATTTTTAACTAATTTTAAATAACATTTTTATCTACGTGGTTTATTTAGTTGTTGTTTTTATATAAGACTAGAGGGAGTATATGGAATTGAAGATTCACAAGTACTCTTTTGGTCATGAATGTCCTATTTTTATTTTATTTATTATTGTGTAGATTGTTATTTTCTTAAAAAATGAATATATTAAATAAGGATAAAATTGAAAAGTTATTACATTTTAAAGTAGAATTAACGAGGTTTGAAGTTTTTTTTCCTTGGTTTGCAAAAAAACATATTGAGAGTAACTTATAAATTCACAACACAAGTAATTAATAAAAAATATATCTTGAAATTTGTGTAAATGTACATGACAATAAATTATTATACAATAGCAACAATCGATCGTGGAAAATAATAATATCAATAAATCGATAGAGAACCAGGGCACAAAATGCCTAGTTTGGATAATGTAGACATCTGATCTTTGCAATTATCTCTAAGTGAGCGTATTTTATTTGTTTATTTCTTTGTTCTTTTCTTTCATGTTTGGGTTATATTAATCAATGAAGTTCACTAGCTTTATGGAATCTCTTCTTCCTTTGTCCATTGTATTTTACAACTCATAAAGGGTATGTGATTAGTCTAAAATAATAAAAAATGACGAGCGCAAAGTAAGGTTAAGAAGTCTTCTTTGTTTTATATCCTATGTCTATTAAAAAATGAAAAATAAAAATAAAAATTTAAAATTTCACAGTATAAATTCTCTACTGTGTGGAAGCAAAGAAAGGAATTGCATTTACCCTAAGGCGTTGCTCTTTCCACGTTTGAGTTATTGTTTATAATTTGTCTTCTTTTAGCTTTGCTTTGCGTGCCAAATTCAGCGATCAGGCTAACCTTAATTTTGAGGGAACTTTCATAATGTGATTTTCACCTTAAAGGGTGATGTGGCAAGGAATAAATGCTGATGTGGCCATAATGCATGCTAAGTGTGTAAATGAAAATATTTATATATCCTTCCCGAAAAACTAATATATTTGTGATAACCTTTTGAAATTCCGACCAGTTTGGCTCATTTTCATACTCTTTTGTGATATTTGTCAGCCAAACAGTGCATACTTACTCCATTTAATCAAAGAATATGATTTGCAAGTATGAGGTTTCATTTGAACTACCTCTTGGGGACTATCTGTGCAATTCTTGAAGGATTTGCTGCGTAGGAAAAGGATACATATATATAATATAAATATATATATATATATATATAGAGAGAGAGAGAGAGAGAGAGGAGCTCGAAGATGGATTTAGAAGGGGCTCTTAGCTTGGTTGGGAAGATCAGATATAAATCATGGAAGCAATGCCAGCAAAGAATGAAGTACCAAGTGGAAAAGGCGATGATTGTATTATCTCCCGTGGCTACTCAGGTAGGAGAGAGCAAAAAGTGCTCCTTGTAAAGGGCGCACCAGCACATAGCCCAACACACCGCAGCGCCTACCCATTATTCAGATACTCCCTCTTTGTTTCATCTGCCACAGTGGATAAGCCAATCTGTAGTAGAGCTTGGCTCATCACTACTATGCCTTTTGTGTTTAAACTAAAAAAATTAGGATATATAAAAAGGAAAAATTTACGATTTTCAACCATACTTCAACTTGGGCACCAATTTGGATGACATCTTTGCTGAAGCTTGGAGTTTTGAACAGATTTGGAGCTCCAATCTTTCTCTTTTTCAGTTCTCTTCTTCTTTGTTATTATAATGGTTGCAATATATATGTGTAGTTGTGGCTCTTTACTAAACATGCTTGGCTAGTTAGGTTGTTCTAGGATTATTTTGATCTATTATATGGATTAAGACTTGTTTTAATCCTCTTTAGTGTTATGTATAATTATACATATTTTTACCATGAGTTTAATTCTTCTTTGTGTTTAGTCACCACTTGGATTGATTCATTCAATTGACTTAAACTAGAGAAAATTAAATCAATTGTAGAACTTGGGCAAGATCATGCTAGACCAGAATTTCATCTATTAAATGGATGGTTTATTGATAGAATAGAAATATATCTATTAACCTAGCACTGTTCAAATAAGGTTTTGGTTTTCAAATACTAAACTTTTCAATTAATGCAAGAGATTGTGAGAATATATTTACATGACCATTATTGTAAAACAACAGTTATGTAAAAGCATCATGTAAAGGTACCTTTACTTGATTGTTTGGAAGCATCATATATACTATGTAGAAAATACATGACATATCCATTAGTAACAATTGTCAACTGTCAAAAATTAACCAACATATATTGATAATTCTATAGTAGTAAAAAGGAAAAGGAATCTCAAGAAAAAAACCAAGGAAAAGGATCAAATCTCTTCAGTCTTCAATTCCAAGATCCAAAAACTTTAAAATCCCAAACCCAAGCACCGCATAGCTTCAAGATGCTACTCCAAGTCATTCTCTTTGTTCCCAAGTCAACGAAGGTGTCTCAAATCTGTAGAATGTTGAATGAAGCCTCTAATCTAACCCTAATCTACTGTAAATTTGAAACTCAACGTTTTGCTAAAAACTATGCTTTGATGCGGCAACTTCCTTTGCTTTGGGCCAACCTATGTGCTTTGATCACTTTTTCTTTTCAATTCTTCCCTTCAAAACCTGGGCCTTCACTTCGGGCCAAACTATATGCAACAATAAGTCCAACAACACTAGCAACAACTATAAAGCGTAATTCCACTAGGTGAGGTCAGTTATATAAATCGTACAATGTCATTGTGATCTATTAACGGCCAAATCTTTGGATAGATTGTTGATCAAAAGATCTAATTTAATAACTTCATTAAGTGTTCTCTTTGGCTATCATCTATCCCTTGTCACAAGATTCCATGTTATTTGATTAACTCTCCTCACTGACACATCCACCAGCCTTTTTTGAATGTGACCCAACCATCTCAAATAATTTTCTACCTTTTCTCTTCAATAAAAGTCACTCCAATGTTTTTTGTATATATGTTCATTACAAATCTTATCTTTTCCTATATGACTATACATCTACCTCAACATCCTCATCTTGGCTACCCCCAATTTATGCTCACATTGACCCTTTAAAGTCTAGCATTCACTATACCATATAATGTTGGTCCTAGAGCAGTTTGATAAAACTTTCTTTTCACCTTATTGGGTACTTTTTGGCCACAAATAAAAAAAAAATAGATGTCTAGTAGATAGTGCTTCATTTTAATGAATTCAAGATCCAAATATTCATTAATGGACTTTGTTACCATTGTGAAATTCATGTTATTTCATCACATTTTCCTTTAGTTATTATACTTGTTGTTGAATTGATGCATATTTAGAAGTACTTGTGATAGGAAAATATGCGTAGTTGATATAATTGGGCCAAAGATGTGGATTTTTTTGTTAATTGTGAATATTTTGCCCCTAGTTCATCAACCTTCACTTTCATGGTTTGTCTTGTGTTGTTTGATGGTTAGAGCTTGCCAATGTAGACATTTGAAGAAAATATTATTCTCCATGGAGTTGGAAAAATGCTTAGGAAGCCATCGCATAATAAAAGAAATCAAGTAAAGAAGAGACTCAAATAAGTAAATTGTTGGCCTCAACAAACAAAAGCCCTTGGCCTTAACCAACAGAAAAAGCAGAGTAATTGGCTATAGCCAACTGGAATTCACTAAAACTTTGTGTTTTGAAGCATCACGCATTCTAGGCTCCCTATGTTGTATAAGTCAAAGGAAAGCATTGTTTTTATTTCGTTCTAGAGCTCTTGGGCATTGTTAGGAGCTTTGTGTGTTAGGGTTTGGTTGCTTGAAGGGTTTGAAGCAAGGGATTATTATAACCATGATTTTCTTCCGTATTTGCGACTTGTGGTTGATCATGAGTAGCTCAACACTTTTTTCTAAGATTATTTTGAACCATTGTATAGATTAACTCTTGATTACTCCTATCTATTTGTGATTAATGATATGTGCGCGCGCGCACATGTTTATTTTACCCTTTACTTAATGCTTCTAGGCGCTTGATCATCATTTAGTTATTATGTTCACTTGATTGATACTTGAGAGAGTTACATTGAGTATAGAACTTGAGTAAAATTGTATAAGAATTTGAAGTTTGCATGTTGAATGGATAGTTTTGTTGGTAAAATAGAGATATACTGGCCAACATTACAAGTCACTTTAGGATTAGAACTTAAAATTGAATTTTATTAATTATAACAAAAGATTGAGTTATTAATAGAATTAAACATTTGATCTTGACTTAAGTACTTTTTGAATCCTAGACTAGTACATATTTTTATTAAACACATCTCTGAGAGGAGATGAATTAAAAGTTATGATGATATGCAAGGGGGATAAACAATCCTAAGTCCCTTAAATCCCTAGAGTTTTAGAATCAATTATTTTCAGCAATTTCTAGTTTTAAATTGAGAGCCAACAAGTTACTTTTTTTTTTTTTTAATCATAAGTATGTTTGAAGAATTTAGTGTTTGGATTGACGATGGAGCAATCTGACTTTTTCATAAAAAGTCACAATAAGCTATAAGTAAAAATTAGCTACTTATGGCTTATGACTTATGGCTTTTGAAACATAAGAAGAGAAAAAGTTAAGAAATTTACTACCTTCTCTCATTCTCATCATAAACCTCAAATAACTCATTTGTAGATGACAAAAAATCAGTTAAAATTAGTTAAGTAATAAATGAGTCAGAAATATACTTTTATTTTCAAATATGCCCTTATGATGAATTAAAAAAAAATAAAAAAATATACGAGATCAACAGGAGCTTATAAATAATTTAAAATCATTATATTATGTAAATTGATAATTTTTGTATTTTTTATTATTTAATAAAAGTCATACTCATTTTGGTAATTTTACAAACTAGAATTAATTATCCAATCATAATCCAAACAACTTACTTTCATAAACTAACTTATTTATAAAAGTCAATCCAATATAAATCATATCACCCAATCTCACTTTTACTTAATCTCACTTTTCTAAAAATCAGATTGTAAATAAGTTATTTTTTTTACTACTAATCTAAACGGACCTTTAGTCTTTTATCTGGCCTTGATTTTTACACAAATTTATATAGTAACGATCTTTTCTCATCACTCTATTACTTGTCACGAGTTAGGAACTCCAATCAGTTTTTCCTATGTTCTCATTGAACTAACATATGCTTTTCAAGGAAAAAAAGTGTGAATCACGGAAGAAAAGGGGGAAAACAGATTTATGAGAATCTGAAAAGTACCACCACCAATAAAAGTTCCATAGCAGGAATTCCCCACGTTTTAGAAATTCCTGCCTACTTTACTCCAGTCAACACGCCAGTACCATCCTCATGTTGAAAATTAATGATCATCTAGAATCAGGAGAATGAGCCAGGACCGTAGCCGGCCTGTTTATAGATATGAGAATCGTTAAGGTTGGGATCGAGATTTAGACCATTGTATTAATGAATATTATTTTATTTTTGTCTACTTATTAAACTTAAAATGACAATAACTTTATTTTGTGGGATTACATATGTTGGTTTATACATCGATATTCATTCACTTTTGAATTAATATGTGCTTATTTAAATATTTTTTTCTTTTTTTATTAAAAAAGCGTTATTCTTTTAAGATTCATATTTGAATATTTTATATACTTTAATTAAATTATTTTATTTAAATCATGACCAGTTTGACTCTGAATTGATTTCAGCTTGAACCACTAACCCTTGAACTATCACCTAGATCATGGTTAGTTCAGTTTTTAGGACCTTAATTTAGCCTAGATCAGCCCTAATGGGTCTAAAGAATTAATTTATGCACGCTTTATCACTGTAATAATGTGAAACTCTCCGTAGTCTTCCAACAAACCTATGAAAAGACGAACATGAGTTCCTTTAATTTGCTTTTTTTATTTATAATATTGTTCTTTCCGTCCTCTGACCAACTTTCTCATGATGACTTTAATTTTAAAAAAACAACTTTTTTTTTTCATAATTTACGTATTCAATTTGTTATAGCCACCCAACCTTTTTAATCTATTCCTGATTATACTTAACATTCCAATTCTCACAAACACCATGTCCGAAAGTGATTCCACTAAGCCCCGTTAGGTTTCTTTGTTAAAAAATTCTAATAAGATGGAGACATGAGCATTATAGAAATGAGAATGAAAGTGAATTTGGTTGGAATCAAATAATTATACTCGATTTATTTCCATATAAAGTTCAATGACGAAATAAAATTAAGATTCTCCCAACAACTTTCATATTACAAGTGTATGCTCAATTCTCTCACCCAATGCGACAAATTTATATGGCTAAATTTTTTAGTTTTAATACGCAAGTCTCTGTAATTTTACCTCCTTTTTAATTGTGAAAATGAATTTGGCAATCCTTATAGGTTTATTAGATTTCGATTTAGGTCCCTATAATATTTTTTTTCTTTTCATTCACTCCTTATTGGTTGCTTTGTTACTGACTTTAGTGCTTCCGTTAATAATATTTGCAAATGCCAAACCTTCACTTATGCAATAAGTGAAGGTTTATACAATAAAACCTACCAACCCAACAGATCCATGAAGTCCTCTTGCAGAAACAGTCACTATCCCTGTTCTCTGCTTTAGTGAATCGCTTCACTTCGAGGCATCGAAGTTAAGCTTTGGTACATCAAATTATTTAAAATTATGAAAATAATTTTAGCAATCACTCGATCCATTTCTCTGATTTGCTTTTAAAACTAAGTTATTAGAGAGAAGATATACATTAATATATATCTCATCAATCCATTTCCCTGGTAAACGAGGACTCGAGGAGGACTTCATGAAGCCTGACTTGTTGGGTTTGGAAGGTTTGGCAATGGCTGATTCTACTGTGTAAACTAGGAGGTTCAAGAGTTGGCTTCAATTTCGGTGCAATCTTTTTCCGTATGTAGGGCCACATCAGCTTCTATTGACTGAAACTAACGGCGTTTGCAAGCAGAGTTAACGGAAGGACTAATGCTAGTAACTGAACAAACAATAAGAAGTGGGTAAAAAAGAAAAATATTATAGGGATTTGATTCAAAATTTAATGAAACTATAAGAACTGTCAGATCATTTTTCTCCTTTTAATTAAGTATTTATAGTTTTTTCCTTTTTATTGAGTTTTTATAGTCTTCTCAATTATAGATATTAGTTCTTATACTTATAATTTGTTAATTTTAAGAAATGGCAAAAAAAATTGTTAATTTTAAGAAAATAATGTTAATTGAGGATGACATGACTCTCACACAAAATGCATATAAATTAAGTTTTGCAACATGAATCTGATATAAAATCAAACTCAACTAGATCTATTACTGATTATATATTAATGTAAGGAGATGAGCATGATATTTTTTATTTTTTTTATTGATAATAAATATTTGTTTCATCATTTTATTTTAAAAGCAACCTTTCATTTTGTATTTTGTGACAACTTACATGTTGTTAACAACAATGATGAGTTCCTATTGCCGTTGAAAATTAAGAGATGAAATAAAACCGCAAAAAGGAAGAGGATGGAAAATGAAGTGAAACATGATCAATTCAGGAAAGGAAAACTTTAAAAGATCCTGATCATCATGTCCCTTGAAACAAGGATAAAATGAAAAAAGCATCGTTGAAGCAATATTGGCCGGTTAATCTTTCTTGAGGTCAATTACGTTTGCAAGTCTATCGTAAAATATTATTTTATACTGAGAAAGTTATTCCCGGCAAGGCCAATCCATCCTATATAAGAAGATCTGTATCATCCACTTGAACATCCCAAGCCTCACATAACCACCATTATTGTTGCCACTACCTCACCCAGTGAACTAATATTCCGTCTTTGAATATATTACTTATACAAAACCTTACCCAGAAAAAATGTCTGAAAGTGATTACACTAAACTGCTAGCATTATTTGTCTGCGTTGCTTTCTTTGCATCTGTTGCTGCTGGAGATAGCGAAGCAAAAGCTCTGTTGAAGTGGAGAGATAGCTTTAAAGACCAAAGCAAAGCTATGTTGTCCACTTGGAAGAATGATACTAATCCTTGCAGGCAGTTGTGGAGGGGAATTTCTTGTGATGAGTCCATGTCTGTGTCCAATATAAGTCTCTCAAATCTTGGTCTTCAAGGTACACTTTCCACTCTCAACTTCGCTGCCTTTTCTAGTCTCCTCCACTTCGACATAAGTTACAACCAATTTTATGGATACATTCCCCACAAAATTGGTAAATTGTCTAGTATTGCGATGTTGAGTTTGTCAGATAATTCGATTAAGGGTCACATTCCTCCTGAAATTTGGAATCTGACCACTCTAAGTCATCTTGATCTTAGCACATGTAATCTCACAGGAAAAATTGCCCATGAAATTGGGAATTTGAGGAATTTGAGGCTCCTATGGCTTGGAGAAAATTCCCTTTCTGGTCCCATTCCTGAAGAGATTGGATGGTTGAGTAATCTTGTTGACCTTCGCTTGGGAAGGAACCCTTTGTCAGGTAGAATCCCATCATCAATTGGAAACTTGACCATGTTACAAGTACTTTATCTTTATCAAAACAATCTCTCAGGTCCTATTCCAACTGAATTAGGAAAACTCTATTCTCTCATTAACATTCAGTTATATGAAAATAGACTTTCAGGGCCAATCTCTCCTTCTATAGGAAACCTAACAAATCTTGTACGATTGTCCTTTTCTAGTAACAGACTTTTTGGTCCAATTCCTCCATCCATTGGTAACTTGATCAATTTAGATGATTTCCACCTTCGAAACAACAGTCTTTCAGGATTTATTCCTTCCACTATAGGAAATATCACAAAGCTCACTGTCCTTTACTTGGACAACAACAGTTTTAGCGGTCAACTTCCACGAGAAATGAATAACTTGACAAGTTGGTATAACATACAGCTGAGTTATAATCATTTCAGTGGTCCTTTACCACAAAAAATTTGTCAAAGTGGCATGTTATATGCCCTCAGTGCTAATGATAACCATTTCATTGGTCCTATTCCAACAAGTTTGAAGAATTGTTCTAGTCTAGAAAGGCTCAGGCTTGATAATAACCAAATAGTTGATAATATAACAGATGCTTTTGGAGTATATCCTTATTTGGACTACATTGATCTTAGTGGTAATCAACTGTATGGTCACCTTTCATCCAAGTGGGGGAAGTGTCAAAATCTCACACGATTGATTATTCACAATAACAAGCTTTTTGGTGATATACCACCAGAAATAGGAGAGGCAACTAAACTTGGGTTACTTAACTTGTCTTCAAATCATTTTTCTGGACAAATTCCAAAACAACTGGGGAAGTTGATCATGTTGATAGAACTCTCCTTGAGCAACAATAACTTCTCTGGTAACGTCCCCTCAAATCTAAGATCACTTAGTCGGCTTGAAATTTTGGAGCTGGCAGCAAATAATTTCAATGGCTCAATCACAAGAGAGCTTGGGGAATTAAAAAGCTTAAGGGTCTTGAACTTGAGCAAAAACAAATTTCATGAAAGCATTCCCATTGAGTTTGGTGAACTCCAATACCTTGAACAAGTTGATCTTAGTGACAATTTGCTAATTGGAGCTATACCATCAAGGCTTGGATTTTTATCCAACTTGCGAGTATTGAACCTCTCACATAATAATCTCACTGGCACCATTCCTTCTGAATTCAGTGGATCAATGACAACTTTGTCTACAGTTGACATATCATACAATCAATTAGAAGGCCCTGTTCCAAATAGACCATCCTTTCACAACTTTGATGCATTGAGGAATAATAAAGGCTTGTGTGGTAATGTCACTGGTTTAAGTCCTTGTGAGGATTTTCAAACAAATGGACATGGCCATAAGAGCAAAAAGTTGTTGATGATACTCCTCCCATTGGTCATACTGTTATTAGTAATTGTAGTAGCATCTTTCATTTTTTCTCGAATAGCAACAAAAGCAAAAAACAAAGATAGAGAAACTCCACCAGAAGATGTTTATTTTGTATGGAGTTTTGAAAAAAAAATATTATATGGAGATATCATTGAAGCCACAAGGGAATTTGATGAAAGATATCTCATCGGCAAAGGGGGCCAAGGAAATGTTTATAGGGCTGAGTTGCCTACAGGTGACGTTGTTGCTGTGAAGAAGCTTCATTCAATGCCAGGTGGGGAAATCTCCAACCAAAAAGCTTTTACAAGTGAGATTCAAGCTTTGACAGAAATCAAACATCATAACGTTGTAAAGCTCTATGGGTTTTATTCCAATTCACAATTCTCCATTTTGGTATATGAGTTCTTGGAAGGTGGCAGCTTGGACAACATACTAAAGAATGAGGAACAAGCCATTGAGTTTGACTGGAATAAAAGGGTGAATGTTGTCAAAGGTGTGGCCAATGCCTTATTCCATATGCATCATGGTTGTTCAATTCCTATTGTTCATCGTGACATATCAAGCAAGAATATTCTCTTAAGTTCAAAATATGAAGAAGCTCAAATCATTGACTTTGGAACATCAAAATTTTTGAATCCAAACTCAAGCAATATGACCAGATTTGCAGGCACATTCGGGTATGCTGCACCAGGTAAGACTCCCTTTTTTGTTTTTTGTTTTCAAAAATATACTACTCATTGCAATATTATGGATATACGTGACATTAAATGAATTGCAGAGATTGCTTTCATCATGCAAGCGAATGAGAAGTGTGATGTATATAGCTTTGGAGTGTTAACTTTAGAAATTATTATGGGTACACATCCTGCGGAGCTTATTTCATACTTGGCAGAGAAACCAACTGATAATGATTTTTTGTTAAGTGATGTGTTGGACCCACGAATTTCTCCACTCACAAAGCCAATCCTAAATGATGTGATTTTAGTTGCAACAATGGCTTTTTCTTGCTTGAATGAGACTCCTCAGTCTCGTCCAACCATGGAAAAAGTATCTGTGGAGTTTGCGAAGACACCAAAATCTTATCGAGAGGATCAATTTCACACCATCACAATTGGACAACTAATGAGGGATTGAACTTCATTTGTTGGTGGGTTTGCTTCTATAAAGTGTTGCACTTGGCATTAAACTTTTAAGCTTGTGATTTTTATATCATATGTATGATCAGTTTGGGACTTGTATAAGACTGAAGTGCATGTTTAGTTTCAGCATTATCGTTTTAACTCATGTAACATAATAGACGGCTATGATCATTTTATGTCAGATTTATGTCTTTTACTTCAATCAAAAGTTAAAATGTAATATCACTTACATGGATTAATCTATCGCATGCTTTGTTTTTATTTTTTGCAAGTAAAATTTTTTTTAAAATCTTACACACAATTGGAGAATATTATGCACAAAAGTTAAAAAGTAATACAGCTTACATGGATTAACTCTCTCATGACGCTAGAAAAATATGATCTTAAATTTTTCATTATATAAATAAAAATGAATTTGTCACTTAAATAAAAAAATCTAGAACAAATAATAAAAGGACCAGAGAAATTATTGACAAAAAAAGTGGACAATAGAAATTGATTTATCTACGCTTATGAAAATATGTATGAGCTTTTCTGTGATTACGTATCTAAATCAACCGACAAAAATATAAAATCTTAGGACACAAATATATATAATATTCTGTTTTTAACTAAAAAACTGAAATAATTTTTAACAGAAAAATTCTAGAACAAATAATAAAAGGCAAGGAGAAATTGGTTCATTTAGTCTTACTCTTCCAAAACATTAAGTAAATTTTTATTTTTTAATTAAAAAACAATTTTATTCAAACTAAGCAAAAAGATTGTACATAAAAGGCCGCCCTATCACTAAAACAAAAAAGTAACATAAAGTAGATTTCATTTAATATTATGAAACTCGCGTTTTTTCAATAATTGCACATGCAAAAGTGCTTTTATTGAAATGAATTGGCAAAAAATATGATTTTATGGCACACGAAAATATAGACTTAAATGTTTAATTATTTTTAAAAAGGAATATTAAAAAATTTATCAAAAAAAGGGAATAAGCACAAAATCTAGAATAAATAATTAAAGGGGGATAGGAATTAATTTAAACTTAGGTAAAATCGTGGTATCAAAACCTAATCCCGCACATTTTATGAACAACGTTGACTGTGACATGCGTTGCAAGGAAGTATATATGATAGGACATGCGTGGCACATTATGAACAACGTTGACTCACATGAGGCAACCAATTAGTCATTTTTGGGATATTATACTGCAGGACCAAATTTAGATGCAATATTTAATATCATGATCCGTACTTCCGTACATTTTATGGCTATGAAAAAGACCTATAATCCATTTATACTCACTCTCTTCGATCAGCATTTAAAAGCAAACCCCGAGTTTCCAAAGGCTGATTCGTCCGTTCCACCAGCAGAATCATGGCGAGTTCTCTGCATATTCCTGTTCAGTATTTGTATGATGTTCTCTTCATCGGAAGGCAAATGGTCTTTTAAAGTGGAAAGCCAGCCTTAGTAAGCAAAGCCAAGCTATCTTGTCTTCTTGGAATAATGACACTTATCCTCATTGCACTCCCTGGAAAGAAGTGAGTTTTCTGGAACTATTCCCAGCCAAATTGGTAACTTGTCCAGTATTCTTATATTGTATATGGATCATAATTTCATGAGTGGTTTCATCCCTCCGGAAATAGGAAACTTGACTGCTTTAAATGTGCTTGGAATTAGTGTGAATTATCTTATTGGGCGAATCCCCACAGAAATTGGTAACTTGATGAGGAATTTGAGAACTTTATCCCTTTACACAAATCATTTGTCTGGTCTACCAATGAGGATTGGGTCTAGTAGAAATGGCTAGTTCCTCACAATATAGCGAATTAAGGTTCGAATTCTTATTAGGAGATCTACCTGTATTTAGTGTCCGATAGTATTTCGAACAAGATTTCTTTAGTAGAAGGATACTTGTACTTAACAAAAAACATCATTTGTCTGGTCTCATTCCTAAAGCTTTCTTAACTGGAGCAATGCTTTCTTCATTAGCAAATTCGACCAACTTGAAATTTCCTTACCTCTATGAAAATATACTGTCAGGTTTCATTCCTTGTGAATTTGCAAATCTCCATTCTCTCACCGAATTGGATTTGGCAGAAAACAACTTGTATGGGCCAATACCAATCTCCATTATTGGAAACTCGACGAATTTGATTTGGTTAGGTTGGGGGGACAACAAACTTTCAGGACCAATTCTGCCCTCTCTCTAGGAAATTGGGTGAATTTAGAAACTATCAAACTTCGTTGTAACTCTCTTTTTGGATCAATTCCATCTACCATAGGAAATTTGACCACACTAGAACGAATCACCCTTGCCTATTACTCTCATTCTGGAACTATTCCATCTACTATAGGAAATTTGGAACACCTAAATAGCCTAGAATTAAGATGGAACAAACTCAATAGGAGCATTCCAAAATCTCACCCACTTGAAGAGTTTACAAATTCGTGGGAATTAGTTGATTGGCCATTTGCCGCAAAATATTTGCTTTGGTGGATCACTTGAAGCTTTGGGTGCTGCTGAAAACAAATTCACTTGGAACAATTCCAAGAACCTTGAAAAATTACTCTAGCCTTATTAGACTCACGCTTCATGATAACCAAATTGGTTGGAAATATAACAAGTGATTTTGGTGTGTATCCGTATATGAAATACATCAATTTGAGTGGCAATAAGTTATATGGCCAGATTTCATCGTTCGTGGGGAAAATGTCCAAATCTTACGATGTTCATCATTTCAAACAACAACGTTTCTGGCAGTATACCTCCAAAAATAGGAGAGGCAACCAATCTGGTTGAATCAATGTTTCTTCAAATCACTTGACAGGAGATATTCCAAAAGAATTGGGGAAGATGGTCTCATTGAACAAACTTTCTTTCAGTCATAACCAATTTTCAGGAAAGATTCCTATAGAAATAGGATCATTGGATCAACTCGAGCAATTGGAGTTGGCAGCAAATAATCTCACTGGCCCAATACCTAAAGAGCTTAGAAGCTTGTGCAAGCTATGGCTTTTGAACTTGAGAAAAAATAAATTTGAGGGAGGCATTCCCTTTGAGTTTGGTGAATTCACTACTACAGAATTACAAATATTTGATGCATCATAGTTGAACGTTATAACAAAAACCGTCAAATAAGATGACGCGTGAGGAAAACTTGACGGTTTTAAGAGAAACCAACAAATATTGTTAAGAATACTTGACAAAACTGTCAAGTATTCTCAAATAATATTTGACGGTTTCTGTGAGAACTGTCAAGTTTAATTATACTTAACAGTTTTTTAGTGCAACCATCAAATATTTGGGAAGAATATTTGTCGATTATACTGAAAAACTGTTAGATATTTGACTTTAAAACCCCCAAATCTGTTCATTTCGCTCAATCTTGTTTTGAAATTTCAGGCGCCCTTCTTCTTTCCAAGCTCTGCCCAGAACTTGCAGACCTATAATCCACCATCTCCAGCTCATTTTCGGCCTTTCCCTTTGGCTTTTGTGGTTCTTGCAGCATCATCGTCGCACAGTGTCTTCGTCCTCTATCATCGTCATCGCCCAAGCTTGTTCTCCAGAGTTTATAGCTTCAGGTTGGCCTCTTCTGTTAAATCCCTAATCTGTTGTTGTTGTTCCTTCCAAATGGTTTTAGTTGAATGTGAATCATAAGCTGAATGATAGAATGATAGACTCCAATCCATTATTTTTGCTCCATTATCGCTTCTCTGTACTATTCGGCTGAGGAATATAGTTGTTGTTTTTTTATCTTTTGTATTTGAATCAAACAGCCTCAAGACTGTGTTTTTGGTAATGGAGGAAACTTGTGTTTGGGTAATGGAGGAAATGGCATTACTACAATGAGAAGCCTCTTTTGTCTTTTTTTTTTGGGATGTGTGATTGAGTTTTTTTGCCTTTATTTTAGATAAAATCAAAACCCTATAAAACCTAGTTGTTGCATTAAGTGTTAGGGGGAGATAGCTGATTAGCAGAATGGAGGGAAGTGGAGAGAATTGCTCAATAAGGAGGTTCCTGGCCGATGTATTTGAAGCATGTTTAATTTATCAATTTAAGTATCTTGACTGAGTTTTGTGATATTAAGTTATTAAGTATGTCTAAGTGTTTGATAATTATGTTGGCAAATTTGATTTAAGATGCAAGTTGATAGCTTTTTTCATGTTCTTTTGGCATAAATTCTGTTTTTTTATTGAAATTAACTTGAGTGCCCTATGTTTTATGTAATTATAAATTATTGAATGTTAATTAATTTGTACGTTGTAAATTGCCTTATGATTTGCTACTGAATATTTTATTTGAAGTAAAATGGAGGCATAAAGCTTGGGAAATGCTAAGTTATAAGCCATCATACTGCCAAATTTTTCCAAATAGAATAGCACATTAGTAGTAGTAGTAGTAGAATATTTTTCAAAGAAAATGAATTAGTTTGATTTGGGTTAGAATATATTTTCACAATATCTTTGAGTCGATAATCACATTTTCCTCTAAATGATTCATCTTAATTGGGGACAATAGGCAAGGAATGGATGTCCTCCAATTGTCTATCAAAGGAATATTGGGATGGGGTAGAAGATTTTATTAAGTTTGTGATTGAGCATGTTGATTATCACAATAGGATTATTTGCCCCTATCTTAAGTGTTGCCTTCTGAAGTGGGTTTCGCCATCCGATTGTTTTAATTACTAACAGTTTGTTTCTCAATCTCAGGGGAAGAAGAGCCTATTGGGTGATCACTCATTATCATCACCACAGAAGCAGCCTTCTGAGCCTGTTCAAGCAGTATCATCAAGATTCCGAATTTGTCTTGAGGAATATGCAGTTGGGGTCAGATTAGAGTATGACGATTCCTTAATGGTTCCCCTAGAGTTTGAGCTAAAGATCTATGATCAACCCTCGTCACACTATGTCACAAATGACATATTGAAGGAAATTTTGACGCATGGAATGGCTGGCACAAATGCCTCTAACTTTTATATCAGGTATTTCTTAAAACTTTAATTAAATATTTAACTACTTGAACATTTATTCTATTGATCTGTTTGTTTATTGATTTAGGTATCTTTACAAGAATTTTATAATCCCTGGTGGCCTCGGTGACAAGTTCAAGATTATCAGCCCCCACATTTTTGCTAGCCACAGCCCTAATATGAAAAGAAAAGACTTATCTAGAGATTTGGCGGATATCTTCATTTCTAAGGCAGCAAAGACTAGGGAGACTTTGTTTTTGGCGCATTACTATCAAGGGTAGTATACTAAACTTCCTTAAATTCTTTTATTTTTAAATATTTTGTAATTGTTCTAATTGTCTTTCAAATACTTAGGAGACATTGGATGCTGATTGTGATCAATCCCACAAAGCCAAGGATTTGGTATCTTGATTCTCTTCATGGGGATTAGACCAATCGACCCTTTATAGTTTCATTGTTTAATAAGTAAAATTTATATCTATTCTTCATATTTAGTTTAATTTCTTGCTTCAATATAATTTTCAACAGTCATTAATATAAAATTTTATTGTCTGCTCGAGGCTTTGTGGCTATACTGCATAGATCAAGCCTTACCTTATCCCCCGGTCACAAATGGCCAATACAAAGCCTTCCCGTGAAAAAAAGTGAAAGTATTCATCACCATTATTTACTGTTCTATATAAATATGGTTTATTTATATTATTCACTAATATAATTTCCTTTCCCAATTCTTTACAGTGCCCACGTCAACCAAACAAAAGCTCTGATTGTAGGTATTACGTGATGAAATTCATAAAGGAAATAACAATGCACAATTTCAACACAATCCCTGTGAAGGTAATATGCATTTGTTAAAGTTTAATTTATATATTTTAGAATTATACTTAGTATAGCTTTACATTTATATCTAACTTCAATCTGCTTTTGCATATAGTACTTTGCTGACCCATATTGCACAGTGTATTTATCCGCTCAAATGGAAGAAATCATTGAAGAGCTAGCAATGGCTTTGTACTGTCAATAGGCACAAAATAGATAGGGATGTAAAAGATTGCTTTAGTCAAATTCAATTTTGTTGTAGTTTTTGGCAATTGGCCAATTTTGATTTCGGAATTGGTTTTTTGCTTTGGCCTTTTCTACTTTGACTTGACACAATTGTATGACATTTGGTTTGTTACCTTATTAAGATGTATATATAATGTAAATTTTTGTCTGGTGCATGGTTAATTAGATTCGTATGATTGAATTATTGCTTGTTGTATATTGGTTTGAATACTGGCCTGGTTCTACCTTTCGAAAAATGCTGCTTTGTATGAAATTTTATAATACAAGGGGGCTGTTGGAAAAGCAGGACCTGTATTTTAAAAAAAATACTTGGTGGTTATTAGATTAAAACCGTCAAGTATTCTCCTAATACTTGATTGTTCTAGTGGTAATCGTCAAGTATTCTCGACCAGTAATGGTAACAATTCTAACATATACTTGACGATTTTAACTTTAGAACCATCAAATATTACAAATATATTTGACGGTTATTAACCATCAAATATTTCCCAGAGAAATATATGACGCTGGCATACTTGGCGGTTTTTAACCGTCAAATATGACCAAAAATAACCATCAATTATTAGGTTTTTATAGTAGTGATTACAAGCCCTACGAGTTCTTGACCTTAGCGAGGTTATGTTGAGAGGAAAAATACTGGCAACACTTGGAATGCTAAAGATGCTGGAAATCTTGAACCTTTCGCATAATAATCTCTCTTGGACCATTTCCATCTGATTTTGATGACATGTCAGGCTTGACATATGTTGACAAATCATACAATCATTTAGTGGGACCTTCCTAACATCCATGCCTTTCAAAACATTACATTTGATGCAGTAAGGAAAAACACAGGTTTATGTGGTGATGTTACTGGCTTAGAGCTTTGCAATAACATAGCACTAAGCCACAAGGTCGTATGAACAAGAAAACAAAGCTATTAGTGTCATTGCTTGCTTGTTTTATGACTCTGATTCTAGCTATGGGTGGAGTTTTCTATATTCTAATTCAACAATCAAAGAAAACAGAGAATCAGAGTATACAGGCACAAGTTCAAAATCTTTTCTTCATGGGGTGTTTTGATAGGGAAATGTTGCATCAAAAAGGTACTGGGGTGGGAGGGTAAGGAAGTGTTTACAAGGCTGAGTTACTTTCAATATTTTGCTGTGACGAAACTTCACTCAACTTCAAATGCAAATTTCTCCAATCTCAAAGCATGCAGATAGAAGTGAAATTCAAGCACTAATAGACATCAAACATCATAATGTAGTGAAGTTTCTTGGATGTTTTTCGAGCCCACAAGTCTTGTTCTTAGTCTACGAGTTCCTAGAAGGTGGTAGCTTGGACAAGATTTTAAAAAGTGAAAAGCAAACATCTATACTTGATTGGGATAAGAAGGCAAATGTTGTGAAAGGTGTTGCTAGTGCAATATTATACTCCTCTGATCCTTAATAGAACACCTAATTAACTAATTTGAGTAGATTAAGGATATTAATTAAATTAGTTAATATGCTATATTTTTTCTAAAACACTCTAAGTATGTTTTTGAGTTTTCTCCTTTCCTCTCCTACCTGATTATTATTAAAAAAATATCAATAGGATTAATTTGAAAAAAAAATAGATAAATATGTGAAATAGATTTTACATATATATGACCAACTCAACTCTCTAGTTAATTCCTATATTAAAGAGTGCAGGAGTATTCCATATGTACCATGGTCTCTTAAGTCCTATAGTTCATAGTGACATATCAAGCAAGAACATCATATTAGATCCAGAATATCAAGAAGCTCATATCATTGACCTTGGAGTAGCCAAGTGTCTGAAGCTTGATTCGAACAATATGACCTCATTCGCTGGCAACTTTGGTCATGCTGCTCCAGGTGAGGCCTCCTTTCTTAATAGCCAAAAATCATTGTTATTATTCTATGTAACGCAATTTAACTATCCTCGTATAGTTTAACATGCTTGTTGCAGAGATCGCTTTCACCATGCAAGCGACTGAGAAATACGATATTTATAGTTTTGGTATTCTAACATTAGAAATCTTAATGGGAAGACATCTAGGAGAGCTCATTTTTTCTTTGACAGAGATTCCAACATCCTATGATTTGCCACTTAAGAATGTGTTGGACCAGTGAATTCCTCAACCTTCAAACCTAATTGTTGAGGAACTAATGCTGATTGTAAAAATAGCACTTGCTTGCTTGAATGAAGATCCTCGGTGCCGACTAACCATGAAACAAGTATCTTTGGAACTTGTGAGGCTAATAAACCTTATTCAGTGAACCATTTCCATAACATCACATTTGGACAATTCATGAGAGCTTAACCTTAGCTTCTTCCATAATTACTTTGGTTTGTCCTTTTTTGGTATTTGCCATTGAATCCGTGATCTTGCATAACGTGAAGTCGTGCATATAAAAAAAAAAAAATGTAAAGTCGTCTTTGCGATTTGTCCAAGATGCGAGTGTTGCTGACTTGATCAAGAATAAAGTAGCGTACTATTGGTCCCCTTAAAAAGATGTATTATATATATAAATGTGATATACTTTATATCGCATCTATTGTGGATTAATTTATATATTCTATCTTAACATTAAAGAAATTAATTGTTAAGTTCTCATTTTAAAAAAAAAATTATAATGAAATAGATATATAAATTTTATATTTTATACCGATGACAACGACTTATTAAATATCGATCAAATGCCAAATGTTATTTTTTTAAATGAGATTGTATATAAAAAAAATATGGAAATTTTGAAATGAAAAAAAATTATTAACTTTAACGGTAATTTTAATGGCAATGAAGTTGATAGTTAAACACGAAATATCAGGGCTTTAATTTATACTTTTAATTGTTAGGAATGTTATATGTAACTGAATAAAAGTTTAGGAGAGTTTTGTACGTTTTAACCTAAACTTTTTTTAGGAAGGCGCACACTTAGCAATTAATTGGTGGCTTACAATAATTGATCTCACTAATAATAATATATATTTGTTTTTAATGAAGATAGAACTGAAAAAAATTTAATAAAGATTCAAGATAAGATTACGTTATTTTTTAACTCTTGAAATTCATTTATCAAAAGGATTATGTCATTACATCGTGGAAATAAAGGAGTTCAAAACTCAAAATATTTGATGGACTGGAGGGCTTAATCAGTTAGCTTCCTCCTTCTACTAACAAAAAAAACACAAAACACTGGAAGAGAACATGGGCAACACTTTTCAATAAAGGATTATGATCCAAGCCTAACATTAATTTTCTTTGAAATTTCAAATCTCATCAATTATGATTCTTTTGAATCAAATTATTTTGCTACATATCCGAGGTTTGAAATCAATTGCTACTGGGGGTATGTGCGTGTATTTATATATTAATATTTCTAAACTTTTTAAATTTTTTTTTCAAATTTTTCTTTGTAAATAATTTATTTTTATTGAAAAATAATTAATCAAATGATTCCTTGCTTTATAAAATGGTAGTGATAAATTTTTAAAAATGATTGTCAAGGCATAAAATGATAATAACTTTAAAAATATAAATAAGTAAATAAATATCAATAGAAGCCCATGTGAAATAAAATTTAAGTCCTCAGATGTGATTTTTCATTAACATAATGAATTAAAGTTTGCACTTTGCAGGTAAAAGAGATGGTTTATAGGTTTTTTCCATTATTTTTCTCTTTTTTTATGTATTTCTTTAATTAAAGGTCTAAAAAAAGATATGTAATTGATTTTTTTAAAGAAAATGTTACAGGATGGATGGGTCCACACACTGGGATTAACAGGCATTTCCTCCTCTCTCTCTCTCATCCATCCAACGCTTTTGTTTTTTTTTTGTTTTTGAGATACAAGGGAGCAGGCTCGAACCCCCACCCACACCATGCCACTCGGCCAAGAAGCCAGTGGTTCAACGCTCTTATTTTTATCCATTTGCCAAGTCGCCTTCGCTTTGTTTTATTATTCTTGATCCCTTGTCCTTTTGCCGCAAACGGTGCCGTATAAAAGTGGCGGAGGGCAGCGGGCAATAACCGCGGCGGAGAGAAGCCAGACTCTCCGTAGTCTCCCGTCCGTCGGTCTACAGTCTCCTGTCTCGCCATTTGAACACGAAGGCCGAAGCTTCTTTCTCCAATCTCCACGGCGGCACGGACCACTCTACTTGCTGGCTCTTTCCTTCGATTCCCCAATGTTTACCCTCAATTCTCTGATGATGCTCCTGCTCCGGTAGGGTTCGCTTTCATCTCTTCTGTAAATCTCTGCTGAATTGATGGGAATTTTTTTCCCCATATGTGTTTGTGAGACGAAGCCTGAATTTTTTTCTGACCATACTTTATCATTTTTGGTTCACTCATGCTTGAAATTTATTATTTATTGAGGAATTGTCTTTCTCTGCCTTGCGTGTAGGATCTGTAGCATTGATTATATTACTGATTTCCTCCTTATCTACACCTAGTGCTTTGGATTCGTGTTTTCCTTGCCATTCCCGTTGAGGAGGTATACTCTGCATTTCTTTTACTTAAAACAGGGCCTGATTTCCACAAGGCACTCAAACCGAACTAACTGAATAACGGATTGATTCTGTTATCCTATTCAACTAGAATGTGCTTCTCCCGTGCGTTGCACGGGGAGCTTCTCTAACCAAGATAAAAATTTCTAATGATGTCCAAAATATATTCATATAAATTATGTGATTCATTTTCAACAGTTACAAAAGCTAATTAGAAAAACTTTTATTTTTGTAAAGATAAAAATTACTTTCTAAATATAATTTAAATGAAACATAAACTTAATATTCATGTTGAAAAAAAAAACTTCTAGGAAAACAACAAAAATAAGTAATACTTAAATAAAAAAAATTAAATGACACGAAGTATTTCGGAAGAAAAGAACTTGTATGTTCATTAAAGCCCACGATTGGAAAGATGTCCCCACCCCCCGAACTTGTATGTTCATTATTTTCATGCAATGGAATATATGCAAGAATTATAATAAAAAGAAAGCTACAGGGCAACAAAAATACCATATGCAAAGTGATTAAAATGAAGACGATGATTAGATAATAGATACCTACAATATACAGTGAGCGGATGTCTGACCAATATATTCCCATCCACCGCTGCTCATAGTCATCTTCATTCTTTGCTCCTGTTTATCTTCCAGAAAGAACAGAGATTAGGCCCACCTTATTGGTGAAAAAACTATATAAAGAGCAGAATAGATGGCTTATCTCACTCCAAAGGTGCCTTCTTACTCTGCTTCAACATGGATTTAACCCAAAAATAGAAAATCATTAAAGAGTACTGGCAATAGGAAATGGTTACCTTGACTCAATAATTTACTACTTTTCAATGAGACTGAAACAGCAGAGGAGAAATCTGAATCGGAGAAGAAAATAATAATCTGAATCAAAGAAACACTTTGTCTTCGCACTATTTTGCTCCAGGGCATGAAACTTACCGATTGGTTTAAGGAGATCTGATACTCCCCTTTGCTTAGACAGTCAGCCAAAACCTCACGACGTTGGCCTCAATGAACCCGGACTCTGTTCTTCCATCAACGTCATCCTCTTTCTCCGTTCCTCATCACCATCTACATCCACCTCACCTATCTCCTTCACCGTAACCAACATTGGCGACCTTTACTATTCATGTCCAGCATCACAGTCGGCCAAACCAGAACAGAAGCCTTGCGAACTCAACCCCATCTTTTTCAATGATCACCAACAAATTTGCCTCTTTTGTTCCTCACCCTCATCATTTTCTTCCACCGTTCACCAGCAAGGAGAGTTGGAAGCCATAACATTGAACCTGGTTTGGAAAAGAAGGAATTTTGTAGCATGAGAGAAAGTGAAAAGCTAAAGCCATAAGGAGATGAGGGGAAAAAAAATCCTGGTTGGGAAAAGAAGGAATTTTTAGACGTCGTCCATGCTTCTTTTAGGGTAAACTTGCAAATTGTAAAGGAAGAATGAGAATGTATGGAGAGAGGGATGCATGAGATTTGAAGAGGACAGATAAGGATGAAATCTAGAGAGGTGTTTTGAAATTTGAAGGAAAAAATTAACAGAATAAAACCGTAAAAGTGACACAGATATGGAGGAGATGTGTCAAAAAAAGACAGAGATACGGAGGAAGAAAAAAAGAGAGAGAGAAAGTGGAGAGATGAGAATTTTGAAATTTGAATTTGAAGTGTGATAGGAAAGCTTTGTGGACAACAAAAAAAGTGATAGAGATTTCGGGGGCTCCTTAACTTCCTAGTTTGATAGCCGGCACCAAGCCATATGAATAATTAATGAACTGTGCAGCTGACAACGGAGCCCAAAGCCTTTTTTTTTTTTAGTATTGAGCCATGAATCTCTTGTGAACAGTGTTTTGAGTGTGGAGCCATGATTGAGCCGTCTAAAAGCATCAGCTTGAGTGGAAGAGAATTAATAGATATATTGATTCGGTTTGTGTTCGGCGTGTACTTTACGCTGTGTTTGGTTCGATGGAGGGAAGAGGTGGGGAGGGAGGAGGAAGGGAGGAAAGAGATTGATCTCCTGTTTGGATTGATCAGAGGGGAAGGGAGGAGGAAGTAATTTTAATACTCCTCCGGTCCTAATTATAAGACCCAATTGACTTATTTGAGAAGATTAAGAAAATAAGTTAAGTTGGTTATTTATAATAAATAAGTGTTGTCATTCCTAAAATATCCTTGCTAATTAAGTATATTGGCTAAAACTATCATTATTATAAGGATTATGTTGGAAAAAAATACATAAATATAAGAGACAAAATGGATTGGGTCTTATAATTAGGACCAAATAAAAAATCAAATTGAGTTTTATAATAAGGACCGGAGGAGTAATACCTTATTTTGTTCCAATAAAAAATTGACTATTTTAACCTCAAAATTTAAATGAATTTTCTCACTTTTTTATTTTGCTAAGATATAACTATATATATAATACAATTCACCAATTTTGATTTACAAGACATAGTCACACACTTATAGAATATCAAGATAAAAAGTTACGAGTGATAGATTTCAATCAGAGAAAAAACCTTGAAGGTAAAAAAAAATACCAACAACCTCTTGGAATTAGAAGAAGAAAAAAAAAAGTTTACAAATGCTCACTAATTTTGGAGACAATTATCTTAATAACCTCTTGTTAGATGCTCAAGAAAACTCTCTTATGTAGAAATGTTTACAACTGATTAGAGGTTAACAAATCAAAAGAGTATATAAAGAATTAAAATATTATCTCTCATCTTCCCTCCAAAAAACCTCACTTTTGGAGGAGAGGCTAGAAGGGAAGAGGAGAGGAGAGGAGAAGAATCCCTTCCCTCTTTAAAAAACATCTTAACCAAACGAGGGAAGGGGAGGGGCTCCCCTCTCCTCCTAAAAAATTACACCAGCCAAACGAGGGGAGGGGAGCAACTCCCCTCCCCTCCCCTCCAAAAATCCCGTACCAAACATAGTGTTAGAGACAATTTAGTTATTCGTTATTTGGTTAATGAACATATCCGACTTGAAAAACCAAATGCTCATCAACCTATTTGAGGAGTGAGGAATTAATTGAGTCAAACTAATTATTATCTTTACTTCCTTACAATGATTGTTACTCCCTCCGTTCCTTATTATAAGAGACAAATAACCGAATTACGTTGATCAAAAAAGTAGTTAAAATTAGTTAAGAACAATTAATGTGTAAAAAATATAATTTTTTTCCCAAAAATACCCTCATTAATAAGGAGAGAGAGCATGAGAGAGAACAATTAAATTATTGAAAGAAAGAGAAGTGGGAGGGAGAGAGAGTGTGAGTTGGAGACAATAAATATGGGTAAAATAGGAAATCAATACAAAAAAGTAGAGACAACTTTTAAGTGTCTCTTATATATAGGAACATGCCATAAGCACCAAATGTCTCTTATAATAAGGAACGGAGGGAGTATTTGTTATGTTGAATTTTAAGTTTTTTACACATTTTATAAAAACATAATATTTAACTTATTTAATGTATGGTATTTTCTCAATAAAAATAGAAAATAAAAAAATAGCTGCATCTGAAATGCGGTCAACATAAAGAGTGTTTAACTTGTTGTTTTTCCAATTAGGATCTCTTCATGCTGCTCTTCTTTCTTCCTGGTTTCTATAAACAGTGAACCATTTCCACGAAACACTGAAGCAGTGTGTCCTGTTCATATTGGAAGCTTCGAAATGCTGAGAAGCCAATCAAATGATTGAGATACCCGACCATTTCCATTGCATCGAATCAACTCCAAAATTTCACATCCAAGCAGGGGATGTTGTCTTTTTACCGTTTATATTGTGCTCTGGCTTCACCAATTTTAGGGTTCCATAACGGGTTTCATTACAATTCAGATCATGGTTTGAGGTGTCCATTAGCGAATTCTGTTATCAGCTGTCCTTATTTGACACGAAGAGGTTTCCCTCCTTCCATTGGGTTAGTTTCTTTGATTTAATTTATAAACCCTTTATTAAAAATTGATGTTGAGAACATTAAGAGTCCCAACCCATGTATGTGAAAGTACTCAGGTTTTGTTCAGAATCCATTCTTTAGCAATTTGCTCAACTGCAGTCAATACACATGGGAATAATATAGTCTTGAACGATAATGGGTCTGACAATGAGACCGAATGGGAGAGATTGCTTAAACCTTTCAATCTTAAGCAGCTTCGAAGGTCTCTTAATCGAATTAGTCCAGTTCAGCTTTGCAAATTGCTGGAGCTCGCACTTGACATATCCACGTCAACGGAGATATTCGAATGGGCAGGTTCCCAGAGTGGATATTGTCATTCCTATGATGTATACTACATTTTATTTGGTAAGCTTGGTGCAGCTGGTGAGTTTAAAATCATAGACAGGTTGTTATTGCAGATGAAAGAAGAAAGAATTGTCTTTAAAGAATCACTTTTTCTTTTGATTATGAAACACTATGAAAGAGCTGGGTTGCCTGGGCAAGCTACAAAGCTTTTGTTAGATATGAAGAGTGTGTATTCATGTGAGCCTACATTTAGGACATATAATGTTGTATTAGATATACTGGTTTCCAGAAATTGTCCCCAAGTCGCACCAAATGTTTTCTATGACATGTTAAGCACAGGAATTTCTCTAACTGTCTACACGTTTGGAGTGCTGATGAAAGCATTGTGTATGATTAATGAGGTGGATTCAGCTTGCTCACTTCTACGAGACATGGCAAAGCATGGTTGTGTTCCAAGTTCGGTGATATACCAGACCCTGATACATGCACTTTCCAAAAGTAATAGAGTGAATGAAGCTGTGCAACTTTTAGGAGAAATGTTCTTGATGGGCTGTACACCATTTTCCAAAAGTAATAGAGTCCGCGCGATTATGCATGAAATTAACTTTCCAAATCTCTGATCATTTAATGCATTCTTCTTATTTTTACCCCTAATTCATTATATGTATCTGTAATCTTTTTTTTTTCATTCATTCTTTCTTCAAATTACTCTCCCCATAACTAAGGGTATTATAGAAAAATAAGTTTCTTTTTTTTACATATTTATTGTTTTAAACCCATTTTAACTTTTTGAATGGTGTAATTTAATTATTTGATACTTATATTTTGAACCAAAGGTAGAATTGTTTATCCTGTTAGGGTGCACCCTTCGTGTTGACATTCTTTTTCTTTTTTCTTTTTTTTTTTTCTTGGGGCCTAGCCTTCTCAATAACATTTAATTTCTTCTAAAAGGTGACGAAAAGCTTGAAAGATTTGAACTTTTTCTTTTATTTTGCCTCATGTATACATTCATCAAACCTGGGCATGGCAAACTCTTGCACAACCTCTGAAGCTCTCATGATTAATGACACAACAGAGCTCCCCTTCAGTTACTCATGCCTCTTTTCACTGATATATATATGTTAACACTCTGAGATTGAGATTTGATTTATGTTTTCTTTTCTTCAAAACTTGCTTAATCAAGTCCTTAGTCATAGGTTGATCTATTATCAGCTAGAGTTGATGGGTGATTATGTCTGGTTTAACCAGACATTACACTAGATTACTGCCCTTTCCCCCTCCACTGTGTGGCATGACTATCTAACACTCTCGCTAACCCCCCCACCCAAAAAAAAAAGTCCCCAACACCCCATCCACCTCTATATATATCTATTTCCAACTCTTAATTTTTTATTACTACCTCTGATTTAAGTTACAAACAAGATCTTATGTTAAAGACTGGAGGTGGTATAAATTTATGTTGTTTTGAAATCACTTCTTTTTGCATTGATCTCAACCAGATAGATGGACAGTTAAAGCATAATTGCTACCTAATTCATAGTCATAACCACAAGAATCATCCTCTTGTATATCAGCTGAGAAGGTTATCTTGTCATCATCAGGTCTTATGGGAGGTCGTTTGTGAGTTTTTAACATGCATCCCTAGGCATCAACCACACTTCCTCAACTCTGCTGAGTACATGGCTTTCACCTGAAGCCAAAACTGTCATTGCGAAGTTGGCAGTGATTCCAAAGACAGTACCTATTATAAATAATTATGTGATCCCTGTAGCAACTATCCACCCATGTGATCTGATATATTCTCTGTTGTTTTGGGTCTTTCCTGATTTTTCTCACGACCTGGTTCAAATTTAATGAATTCAGGATTAAGAAACTTCAGATTGCTACCTTTTGAAGGCTTGACAGACTCAACATTTGATTGCTTGACTTATTCACGTTTGGCATGGACCCCATCTAATGATCCCACAGGTATAGGTATAGCCTCCTTCAAGTTCCCCCCTTTTTTTTGACCTGAAGCCTCCTTTTCCAGTCCTCATCTAACAGTTCTGATTTTACCCTCCTAGCACTTGCCATGTTCACATTACCAGAAGTTGTTAACCCATTTGCTAGTTCAGACCGGGCACATTCTGAATTTTGTGTAGCAGATAACCTCGAAGGTTCTTCCAAAAAGATGCAGCAGTACCTTCTTTTCTTGCTCGCCACATCTGCAATGTCAACATTTGGTAGAATGGATCCTTGTGGAATACTTGAGTTTTTAGGATGAGGCGATTCAACACAAAAAATAATCTTGACTGCATTTCTCATAACTAGGCTCCTCAAAATAATTATACTGGACCTTTTAAAGTTTTAATCAGGGAAGGAGACTTCGGATAGTTTTGACGACAAGTATACTTTCGGGCTGACTACGTTGCTTATAAATAATTGTGACGTTCATGGTGTTTGTGTTTCATTCAGAAAATCATTTGCTACCTTCTTTGCCTGGTTGATGGTAATTATCTCATCAGCTCCGTCAAGGAAAATTACAAATATTTCTTCACAGGCACCCTGCATCATGTTTTCATCTATAATGCTCCTCTTGCATTTTGTTTCCACATTACCTAATGGGAAAGTTAATTTCATGCATAATCGCGCGGACTCTTATAGTTCTTTTTTGTTAGGTATGAAATAAATATATTTAGGCTTGGGCCACTTAGGTGCTTAGTTAGGTGAGCAAAATCATATAGTCATGTCATCATCATTCATGTCATGTCATATTGTGGTGTTCTTGATGCTGGATCTACTCATGAACATGATTGCTTTGCTATATTTTGTAATCTGAAACTGATGAACCTCTAATCCTTTGTACTTCAAGTGTGGTAGTATTAGTGATCCGATCTAGTGATCCCACTAATTTTGTATGCTTAATTGGGGATTTCTGGACTGAGACTCTATTGTATTATTCACAGAGAGAGGTACGGCATATATAAACGAATAAGGCAGTATATGGCATGAATTGGGGGAGAGAAACAAAATTTTTCTTACATAGTTATCTCGTATTATGTAAATTTTTTAAATTATTTATAAATCATTACAACTGCCTCCAATATAGTATGAGTACAAAATTCTTTCCGCCTTATTTTTATGGCTATCATTTTTCACACGTTTTGTTCGCTCATTTTGTACAGGGTTTAAAGCCATTGCGGCTTTATTGTCCCAGTGAAGAGTTGTTGGGAAGTCATATTCAAGTAACATCTACCCCATGACCCTCTTGAGCCCCAGCCCTTAATTTTGCTTCTGCAATATTTCGTACTTCTACTTTTTGTTTTTGGCTTCTTCATGTGACTATGGTTACTCTGTACAATAACTGCATAGTGCCCTGAGGTGGACTTTCTATTTTCAGTTGCACATGCCCAGTCAGCATCAGTGTAAATCTCTGTAGAATCTTCCTTTATCCAAATTAAACATCATCCTTCTTCCTCCCCCCCCCCTTTTCATATGATTCAAATTTCTACCCATGGTTATAAATTTTTCACCATCAAATGCTTCTTCCATTTCACTCATGATCAGCGGGCATTTTTTAACATTTGAGAATGTATTCTTAGCTTGTTTAAAATTGCAATGCTGGCATTTTTTTAATTAATAAGATTGAAATTATAAGGGTTAAGAGCACTGAAAAGACAATTTACAAAATTAAGGAACCAAATTAAAATTTTATATAAAGTTAAAATACTAAACGTGATTGCTTTAAATAATCAAGATTGCAGCAAAATTTAGTTTTAATTAACCAAAATACCCTGATATTAAATATCTGCTTCAAATACTCCACTTGATAATCATTTTCAAACTAATGGATTGTTAACTAAACAATTTTCATATATTACATAATTTAATGAATAAGTTATATTTATCATAATTATTCATGATGATGCCTCGGATGCTCTATTATATTGCAAATAATAACAACAATAATTATAATAAAGAAAGACCAGGTTAAGGTGAAATTATGACTTTATGAACCACCAGGCTAGGATTTAGGTGTTGAATGTGGAAAAAGAGGATTATAGTAAAATCAACATCAGAGTTTATTGAATCACTTACATAAAAATGAAAATAAAATAAAGCAGAAACAACAGTAGAGTCAAAATCCATCAGTCATCGTATCTAAAAGTTATGCATATGCATCAAACAACATGAAAACTGGTAGTTGGGTGGAGGAATGTTATTGCTTTTTTTTTTTTTTGGGTAGAAACGAATAGTGTTTTTACTTTATTATACATTTTGTCTTCTGAAATTATTGCTCAATTATGAAAGGAAACATGCGTGCGTGTGTCTCAATTGTGGGAACCTCTTCAATATTTATTATACATGGCCTAGCTTCGATTAGGCCATGTATACGGATAATATCATTTTACAGGGCACTTCAAGTCATTGGCCCAAAAGACTCTTACTATTCTTTTAGTTTGTATCAATTATACAGATCTTTTTTTTATTTTAAAAATATACAGTTTAATCTAATAAGTTACCACCGTTAGGAATATTTTAAAAAGATTCTAAAAACATTATTTTTAACTGAAATTTGTATTAAAATAAATTTTACTTACGATTTTACCCATCATTCTAATAAATTCCTAAATTATAATTTTATTCATTTAAGGCAAACATTAAAAACTTGATTAAAAATTTAACTAATTTTTTTAATAAATATATATATACTTTGATTAAACATGTTTATAAATTTTTGTAACAAAGATGTGTTTAAAAATTTTGAATTATAAATTTAAATAATTTATAAAATATTTTAAACTTGTATTATTTAAACTCTACAATAAACAAAAACTATGTATTTGAAATATGCTTTTACAATTTAAAAGAAATCAAATTAAATAATTTCTAATAAATGTGATAAAATATTAAAATTATAAAATTTTATGATTTAGATCAAAATTAATAAATTTTAAAAATATACATATTAGAATTATTTTTTATTTTATAAAAAAATTTTGAAAAATATAAATGTATAAATAATTATTAAGTTAGAAAGGGCATTTTGATTAAAAAAATAATTTAAAGTCAAATTTAACGGTCAACTAATAGTTTGAATGTATAGAAATTGAATATTAAATATATGAAGGAGGTTTGTATGGCAGACATTTTAATTATAAGAGAAGTTTATATATGTTTTCAAAATAGAAGGGGAGTTTCTATAATTAAGATAAATTAGAAGAGTGGTCAATGTATTTTACTCATATTTATTTGCACTTCAAGTCATTGGCCCCAGAAGAGAATAATATCATTTTCAGACATATTAACTGGACAATTTGGAAAGTTCTTCATTCTAAGACATGTGGATTGGAGGTGTTTAGGAGTTTTTTTTTAGATTTAAAAAAAGTAGATGCAGATTTTTTTTTAAACTCTTTTAAGCCTTTAATATAAGATTAGATGATTAATTTGTGGATAAAAATATTAGTTAAGTTTAATTATTTATAATAAATATGTACTGATTTGTCTATATTATGTCCTCTAGAATCACGTGCGTTGTAAGTTGTATCTACTATCGTAAGAAAACCTTTTACTATGTGCAATTAACAAAGATATTTTTAAAAAATAATTATAAGTTTAGGAGACAAAAATAAAATGACATCTTATATTTAAAATTTAAGTAAACATTTTATTTAACTCATATATTTATAACGGGAAGTAGTGTTATTTAGGAAAATATCCCCCTTACCTTTCTCCTCCATTTTTGCATCCTTATTATTTTCCTTTGTTATGTTCAAATAGAGGGAAAACAATGTATTTTCTATCCTATTTTTTCCGTAGCTTCTTATTCCAGCTGCTTCATTTTTTTTCTTTGAAGCATCCACCTGCTTCATTTTCTCTCCATCTAAGCATATGGTTTAAGAACCAAAATTAATGTAGCACCAGCGAATTATCGTCCAAGTAAGTTAGAGGCTGGGAATTCAAATTAAAAGATAACTTAGATAATCTAATCTAAATAAAATAATCCTAATTAATTACGTATCCCGCGCCTCGGCTCTTGGATCAAAATCATTGTATTGACAAGAAGAGTTCAGATAACTTTAAGACAAGCAGGGGTGTGCTAGTTGGTTGAGGCTTACTTGAGGACAAAAGATAGGTTTGGTGATAGCAACTTCGGATTTTTTTTTTTAAAAGATTAATATAATTTTCAGTTCTTCAAATTTATCCTCATTTTGGTTTTGATCCCTTAAGTTTCAAACTATAGGTTTTGGTCCCTCAAAGGGTAAAGTGGTTAAAATTTTTATTGAATTATAGGGATCAATGTTATAAATGAAAAGAAACTTAAAACACCAAAACTTATAGTTTGAAACTTAAGAGACTAAAACCAAAATGATGATAAATTTGAGAGACCAAGGTTATATTGACCAAAAAAAACTATTCTTGAGATACTTATAATTTTCTTTAATTTTTAATTTGGTATCTATGTGTTTTTCTCTTTATTAAAGCTTTTAGTTTTACTCTTTTAGCACCATTAATCTCTATAACTTTACTCTGTTAGCATTATTAAACCATATACAAAAACTAATTGTGCTAATAAAGTAAAGTTAAATAATTTAGCACGGAGAAAAAACTCATAGATACTAAATTATAAATTGAAGAAGACTTTTAAGTACCTCAAGAATGGTTTTTTTAAATTAAAAAAAAAACAAATTCTGAAGTTGCAATCACCAAACGCATCTTTTGTCCTCAATCAAAGGAGGGAAAAAAAACAAAGCCTCAACCAACAAACACAGGCCTACTTGTCTTAAATATTATATTATAGTTTCCTTCAATTTATAATTTGGTACCTGTAAGTTTTTTCTCCATATTAAATCATTTAATTTTACTTTATTAGCACAATTAATTTTTGTTCATAGTTTAACAGTGCCAATAGAGTAAAGTTATATAGATTAATAGTGTTAAGAGAGTAAAATTAAAAGCTTTAAGAAGGGAAAAAAAACACATAGATACCAAATTAAAAATTTAAAAAAAACTATAATTACCTCAAGAATTATTTTTCTTTTTTTTTAATGATCGACCAACTACCTTATATGTTTTTTGAATACCTATTTCTTTTTAAATATTTTTTCCATTCTCATTTTTTATATAGTACAATCAAATGCATGTGCACACACAAATATATTAACATCGGGTTCAAATTCAAAAGCTCATCCAAGTATTAGGGTAATGTCGCTGCTAAAACAACTAGTCATTGACCATAATTGACGTCAACTTACATAAACATAAATGACAGCTCTGAATATTCAGTTCTTAACTCTTATGTCTATAAAAAGCATAATTAAGAGACGTTATCTCTATGCCTATGAACTTGGAGAAAGATTAGTCTTCTGTGACAGTATATCACTCCCTTGTATTTTTTTTATAAGTAAACAATAACAATCTCTCATAGTGATGTGTGACAAACAATTTCTTTTTATTTTTATTTGGAATTTTAAAATTATCCTTCAATTTTTACTCCCATTAAATATAGTTTCATTTATTATCTCTTTACGCTAAATTTTTACTTATTATCTCTCATATATATATATATATATATTATATTTTCTGTTTTTAACTAAATTTAACTAACACTTTAAACCATGTGATTTTGATAGTTATTTCTTATAATAAAGGGAGTATATTCGTTATACTAAAAAAGAGGGAATTAAATGTCAATTTTTTGTCAGAAAAATAACACTTGAGTATTGAAATCTCCATTTGGTCACCTAAATAATAAAAATTCCCTTTTAAGCTCATATGACCAAATTGGGATTTTGAAGTTTGCTAAAAAGACTAAATTGCCCTATATTTTTTTGGGGAAAAAAAAACACCCTCACCAGCCAGTCGATTGCTAGAGCTTTAGTGCCAAAAACAGCCACCAAAGTTCAACTAGGCCGCCAACCATACCTTTTATTTTTTTGGATTTTTTCAGGTCTATTAACATAATTAACAAATTCTTTAAAACTATTAACAAGTTTGGTATAAAAGTTAATAACAGGTTTTTTAAAAAATTCAAAAAGTGACTTTTTTACAACATCAGGAACACGGTTAATAAGTTATGTAATTATATTAACAACTCTTATAATGCCATTAATCTTGTGATTTAAGAGCTTTTTATATTTTGAGAGATTAGTCATAGTATCATAAATAGAAAATTTTTCAAGTCTTATAACACAGTTAATAAGTTCTTTGACGATATTAGCAAGTTTAGTATAGTAATTAACAATAGGTTTTTCAAAAAATTCAAAAAGTGATATTTTTGCAACTTCAATAACACAGTGAACAAGTCATGCAATGATATTAACAACTCTCATAACGCCATTAACAAAATTTCCCTATGAACGTTGGTATTTTTTTGTTAATATTAACTCCCTATAAATATTGTATAACAAAATTTTTTTATTTATTAGGCAATCATTGTAGTTATGATAGTTATTAATATCATTACATAACTTGTTATAAGAGTTGTTAATATAGTTACATGACTTGTTAACCACGTTACTTAATTTTCTAAAAAATCTATTGTTAAATGTTATACTAAACTTGTTAATAGTTCTAAAAAAACTTGTTAATTGCATTACCATATTTGAAAAAATCTCTAAAAAAAAATAGTTGTGGGCCATTAGAGCTCTATCAACCGGTCATTGATCGGCCGTTGGAACTGTTAGCATCGTAACTCTGGTAACAGGCTGACTAATGAGGTTGCTTGATTTTTTTTAAATAAAAAATAATTTGATCTTTTTAGCAAATTTTAAAATTTCAATTTGATTATATGTGCTCAAAAAAGATTTTTCATTATTTAAGTTACGAAATAAGAATTTTAATATTAAGTGTCATTTTTCTATCTTTATTTATGAAAACGTTGTAATGTCAGCCCTGACCTGTTAATGGAAAGCAAATGCGTGTTGCATATAAAGGTGGGACCCGCAATCCCTGACAGGTGTCTTAATTAAAGTGCTTCTCTTCTTTTTTTTCTTTTACCAAAATATCCCTCAGTTTTCTTCAAATTTAATTTGGGGGGGGGGGGAGTTGTTCAGATCGATGTTTCTTCAAATATCCCGATTCAATGACGCCAGACCGGTCTGCTTTCCTTATTAGAGGCCACATTGTAATATTTTAATAGGTTTAAAGACAACATTATAGAACGTTACTACTAGTATTTAATAATGTAAGATGTTCTATGTTCATGAGAATATATACTCTCTCCGTTTTTATTTTATAAGATCCCATTTATATATTATAAATAAGATTTTATAATTAGAACCGGAAATAATAGTATATACACAAAATATGCTTCAATTACTTTTATGAAAGGAAAGTCATTCCATCAAACCAGACGGATCCTTAACTTGTTTACTATAAAAAGAGTACGTGCGTGAGAGGGGGGGGGGGGAGTGTCGGAGAGGAGGATTTTTGTTGAAGCAGGCACGCCAGTCAACGGTAATGCTTGTTACCAACTAAAAATTCAGTTTATGAAACCACGCTGTGAGAAAAGTAGATGGCGCCGAAACTGGGGCATTTTTGTCCTATACAGAGACAGACCTCCATAGTCCACTTGGTTGCCACTAATACTTCAACTGCTAATTGTAAGAGGGCCCACATGTACTTCAATGTGCATGTGTTCCTATTCATACTCCGTTGTCCCTATAAATTAAGAAATATATTAAATTAATAATTTTTTATATGTATTATTATTAAAGCAAAAGTATTAAAACTATGTTTTATATATTTGTTTTATTTATCTACTTTATCTCTCTCTATATATTTATTAAGTCAACAAGAATAAAATTAGAAATTCATTAATTATGCTCCAAATAACTTATATTTAAGAAAAAATTTTACAAGTGACTTATAAATAAGAATAGAATAGTAATTAAATAAGATCATTTGAGGAGGACATCACATATTTGTGACAAATAACTAACTTACTTAATTTTCTTAATATTTTAAAATTAGTTATGTAACTTTTATAATAAGGATTGGATTGAAGGTAGTATTGCGTACTAAAATAATGTTTCTCGCGCTGATTTCATAATGTAACTTGGCTTTATAATACTCTTTCTACTCTTATTTATAAGTTTTAAATTATAGGAAGTTTATGATCCATTTTATAAGTTTTAGGGGGTATTTAGATGGAAATCAAATTATTAGAAATAATTTTATAAAATACAAAGTAAATATATAAAGCAGTTTATTTCGATTTATAAAAAAGTGCTTTTAATATATGAAGTAATTTAAGTTTGTTTTAACACTATGTTTCTTTCAGTTTTATCTTTAATTATTTATTTTTTCTTTTATCACGTTCTCTCTTATTAAATTTTTTCACATATTTTTTAATCTTTTTCTAATTTATTAGAGAAGTATATTTATAAATAAAAAATATTTTTATTTATTTATTAATTTTAACTAATTTTGAATAATTTTTATTATGAGCAAATTAGTTTTTTGAAATTTATAATAATACAATAAAAGAGTATTGAAGTGTTGGCGAGCGGCGACAAACTTTATTGAAAGCACAAAACACTAATTCCGACTTCCGAGCCTCTCTCAAGACTCGATGTGTTTGTTCCAGCGTTGGACGTAGAGCTTGTTGGCTAGTTATTTATTTGTCCTTCAAGTTGAAGCGGGAAAAACACAGAAAAAGAGAAAGAAAAAAAGAAAGAAAATTATTTCAATTATACTCGAAGTTACAGATTCCAATAATTATTTGATATATGATAAATTAATATAATAATATAATCAAAAACAATTTAATTAAAGCCAAACACATAGATTTATAATAAAACTAAAAATACATGTACAATATCAAAATGATACTCTATTAGAGATGATAAAATATTATGAGGAATTACAATCATTTTTATTGGTTTTTAATTGACTAGATTTTTATTCTATACAGAATGTAAAGTTTTTTTTTAGCACGTGGGAAAATTTTGGCAGGTAGCTCTAACTACCAGTAGTCACGAGGCAAAGACTGACAGATGATGACTCTAACTAAATTAAGCATGGTGGACATAGCGTTAATAATAGTGCTTTTTAAAATATTACTTTTGTAAATTTGAAAAAGAAACCCATAATGATCATTAGCAAATTATTAATAGATATGTGGCTTTATAAATAACCACAGTGCAGAGAAATAACTTAAAACACAGACATCTGAATCTGATCTCATCGGTAAGATATCTGGGGGTTTTTTTCGAAGGCGAGTTAGTGAGTGAGCAAGAGATAGATCGAGGTAGCATGGGTTCGACAGAGAGGGAGCCACTGATACAGCAGCAGAATGGGGCCGGGGCCGCGGTGGTGGCGGCCGGCACGAGAATGTCAGGGGACGAGGTGGAGGAGATGCTGGAGAAAGGGGGGATAAGATTGGGAGGGTGGGTGAGGCTTGTGGGGTGGGAGTCTAAGATTTTGTGGCATCTCTCTGGGGCTTCCATAGTGGTTTCTTTGTTCACTTACATGCTCACCTTTGCCACTCTCAAGTTCACCGGCGACCTCGGCACCGTCGCTCTCGCCGGAGCCTCCATTGCCAGTGTTGGAATTCAAGGTCTTGCTTATGGGATCATGGTACGTTTGGTGATTTTTTTATATAATCACGAACATATAGATATGTATATATTTAGTGAAAGATTAATATTCTCTTACTAATGGGACTTTGAAGTTCGGTTTAAATGTTGGTAGAGTTAAATTTCTTTTTTGCAGATAGAATTAGTGAATTAACAATCTCTCCCTTTCTTTGTTTTTTAAATCTCTCGCTTTTAAAATGAATTTTAGTGTTTTACTTAGTCTGTCTTTTATTAGAAAATCATAAGTATTATTTCTTTATTATACCCTTGTAGTAGAACATTCTTTTTTAGAAATTCATGTATTATTTCTTTAATTATACAATTATCCTGTTCCTATATACAGGACAACAAAATTCATAAATGCCTCAAACATTTTCCGAAGCAATAAATGCTTAGCTTAAAGAAATTGCGAGTTCCACCCCAAAGTGGCCCATGCTCCTTTGTGAGCATGTGGCATGTGCGAGTTTCCTTTATCTCTAGATATTAAAAGAAGAGGGAAAAAGTGATACTTTGATTTCAGACATATTATTTTTTCCATTTAAAGAAATAGACACTGGTGAACTAAAAATTATAAGTGCCATCGAACCTGTCACATGAGTTTACATATCACTAGGTCATGGGATCATTGGCGGATTCAAATATATATAAATTTAAATATAATTTTTTTAGTTTCACCTGTAGATGTTTTATAAAGGGAGAAATATAATGAAATCTCAAGAAAAAGATGATTACCAATGAGTCCAAATGATGAGTGAACAGATTTCATTTATTACTTTATTGCAGGCTACTCCATTGTCACTAGAACTTTTTAATAATTATTTTTTTAATACTCAAGAAGTGATAGCATTTTTCTTTTTTTTAATAAATTTTGATACTAGGATGACATGTATTTTGCAGATAGGTATGGCTAGTGCAGTGCAAACGGTATGTGGACAAGCATATGGAGCTAAGAGATACAAAGCACTGGGCATTATATGCCAAAGAGCAATTGTATTGCACTTAGGAGCAGCATTTCTACTCACATTCTTGTACTGGTTTTCAGGCCCAATTCTCAAGGCCATGGGCCAGGCCGAAGACATAGCCGAACAAGGCCAAGTCTTTGCCCATGGGATCATCCCTCAGTTATATGCATTTGCATTGAGCTGCCCGATGCAAAGGTTCTTGCAGGCCCAAAACATAGTGAACCCATTGGCCTATATGTCTGTGGGAGTGTTCTTGCTGCACATATTGCTCTCTTGGCTTGTGGTTTATGTTTGGGGCCTTGGCCTTCTTGGGGCTGCTTTGACTCTTAGCTTTTCTTGGTGGCTTTTTGTGTTGATCAATGGGCTTTACATTGTTTTTAGCCCATCTTGTAAAGAGACTTGGCCCGGGTTCTCCATAAAAGCCTTCTCTGGAATCTGGCCTTACTTTAAACTCACCGCTGCTTCTGCTGTTATGCTTGCGTATGTATCTATCCCTTCATGGAATATATTAGAATTTCTTAGGCTGGCTATTTAGTTTTGGAGGATGCAAGCTACTTAGAATTTCTATGAGCATATAGCCTTTAGGGTTTTAAGTTGATATCTATATATATAGTTAAATTTATAGAAAGTCACGCTATTTATAAGTCATAAACAGTATAAGTTATCTTAGACTCTGTGAAAACATGAGACTTACATTTTAAATATTGAAAAAAGATTGACAGTTTGTTTTATCTTATGCTCTTGATCACCTCTAAAACTGACTTCTTTTTTTTTTTATACATATATGCAATAGGTTTGTTGTTTTTTGTCAAAACCATGTTTTAAGGTTGCTACCATGAACATACACTTAGTTTGTCATATTTATGTCTTTGTTCTTCTAACTTTTAAGATTGCATGGACCCATTTAACGCAATAAATGATGGAATATAATGACAAAGTTGATAGATATCTGAATTATTGCTCTATGAATCTAACATTTATAGCTTTTATTTGATTGTGAATGCAGTTTGGAGATATGGTACAGCCAGGGATTAGTGCTCTTATCGGGACTTCTACCAAACCCAACGGTTTCACTGGATTCTATTTCCATATGGTATGGTTTAATTTCCTTCAAACTCCAAACCCCAAAACAAAACAAAAAGAAAGCTCTTCTCTTTTCCCCTTCATTTCATTGAGAATTCAAGAAATTGTGCAGTACCTGATGAACACCTTGAACTTTCAGTATGAACTACTGGAACTGGGACATGAACTTCATGCTAGGTCTGTGCGCAGCCACCAGGTTTGTTGAAGAAGAATCTGAATTTATGAATTTTTTGGGTGAGATTAATGGTTCTCTAGTTAATGTATAGATTTATGAATTTTCAGTGTAAGAGTGAGTAATGAACTGGGAGCAGCTCATCCAAAACTGGCAAGATTCGCAGTGATAGTGGTGAACGGCACAAGCTTGGCGATAAGCATAGTTTTCTGCGCACTAATTCTGATATTTAGGGTTGAAATGAGCAAACTCTTCACTACTAATACTGCTGTCATTCACGCTGTCTCCAATCTCACCCCTTTGCTTGCCATCTCGGTCCTTTTGAATGGCATTCAACCTATACTCTCAGGTAACCCTCAATTACCATTTCAATTACTAATCTCAGTTGAGTCGGACAGCAGGTACGGTATGATTACAAGGACGATAATGAGTCTCTCGGGTCTTAAACTTGAGACCATGCATTAGTTAAGCTAAGGTGTTTGGATTAGCTTTTAAAAGTGATTTTACGGGATGTTCAAAATAAGTATTTAAGAAAAGTTTTGTTTCCATTTGTATGAAAGCACTTTTTTTACGTGGTTTTAGGAAACTCCATGCTATTTGAGCTAGTGTAGTTTTACTGTTTATATATCTATATTTGTGGGATTTTTTTTACCAAAAAAAAAAATTACAGGCGAGTTTTTTGTAAAATTTGATATTTTATTCTAATTATATTACATGATAAGTGCTTTAATTAATTAATGTATTGTGCTGTGATATAGGAGTTGCAATTGGAAGTGGATGGCAGGGTGCAGTGGCTTATGTAAATTTGGTTTGTTATTATGTGATTGGTCTTCCCATTGGCATTGTTCTTGGCTTCAAGACCAGTTTGGGAGTAGCAGTAAGTTCAAACTTTTATTTTTTGGGCAATAACTTTAATTTTCAGATTTAATTTATTTGATTAGCCTAGAGCATTTATATATCTTTTTTAAAATTTGAAAGAAGCAAAACATAAAGGGTTATAAATTTTTAACTGTAGATTTTTGCAAAACAAAAATGTAATGATTAGTAATAAAAAATAAAATAAAAACATGACATTTAAATCATCTAAATCAAATACGCTGGATATTAACGGCAATGTCCATTTCTTTCTGATTCAATTATTAATTATTCTTAATTATTCGGTATTTTGTTTTTAATTTTGGCTTTGATTATGTGTTAATTAGGGCATGTGGTGGGGCATGATCGCCGGTATATTTTTTCAGACTGCGATTCTTATCATACTTACCGCCAGAACAAATTGGAATGTTGAGGTATTATACAATTCTCATCAAAGAGGCCTTACTCACACATTTATAACATTTTTATTTATTTATTTTATCCAAAAGAAATTAATTACTACCTCCAGTCCTTAAAAGTTCATTTAACTTTTATTTTGTTTCTAAATATAAGACTCTAATTCATTTTGGCTCTTATATTTATTCATTTTTCATAAGGTAGTCTTTGTAATAATGATAGTTCCAGCTAATACACTTAATTGACAAGAATATTTCAAAAAATATAGCATCATATTTATTACAAATAACTAACTTAACTAGTTTTCTTAATCTACTCAAATAAGTCAATTAGCTCGCATCGGAAATAGTATTTATCATGCCCATTACCAACACCACCACTACCATATTGTCATAAAAAAAATTATAAATAATACTAGGTGGCTTAAGTCCATAATTCTTAACTAACGTTTCCTGTTTAAATTAATTTTATGCATAATTTTCCATGTTCGCTCACATAGATATGCATGATTTTCTTGTCACTAAATGTATATTTATGCATGCATGTCCTCTTTAAACTCAAAATTTTCTATGTAAAAATTGTTAGCATTATTTTTTTTTTATAGGTTGAAAAGGCAGTTACTCGAGTGAAGAGATCAGAAGAAGAAGAAAAATTGGATTTGATTGATGATATATAGCGGCTACGATTTTCATCTTAATCTTTGTTATAATTAATGTATTTTTTTGAATATACCAATTAATTTTTGGATGGTGTTCGTTGATTGGATGATTTTATTACTCTCACAACATTCTAGTTTGCTATAATTACACAGTTCCTCTCTATTTTAAAAATATAGTTTAGTTCAATATGCTAATATTGTTAGAAATATTCTAAAAAAATTATGAAAACATATTAATATTGTTAGAAATATTCTAAAAAATTATGAAAACATAATTTTTACTTAAAGTTTATATTGAAACGAATTTTATTTACTATTTTACCCCTCAGTGTACTAAATTTCTCAATTATATTATTATTTTTATAGTTACACGAATTTTACTTAGAAAATGAAAGGAAATAAAGTGTTCCATCGAGAAAGAGAGGTTGGAAAAACCAATGGCAGCGCTAAAAGTAACATTTTCTTTTTTGATAAAAGATCAAATGATATTAATAAGGGAAAAAAAAAGATGTACATAATAAAAGAAGAGCAATAAAACGTAAAATTAGCAAAAGGAGAAGACGAATGATGAACAGGTACAACATCTAAACTAAAAAAAATTTATTAAAAACAAGGATTTTGTTAATTTTATTTCTGGGTAGTTTCATCCCTTTCTCGATTCTGAATTGAAATTTTTTCCTGTTGTGTAACTAAGACAAAACTGAGAAGTAATTAGTATATTTTGCTCTTTTTTTTAAAAAAAAATATACCAACATCTTTAGGGAGGTGTTTAGATCACCCTAAAAGTACTTTCAAAAAATATTTTTACATTAGTCGAAACAAAACTTTTCTCACATATTTACTTTATAACACTGTAAAATGACTAAAATTATTTTTAAGATCATAGTTTGATTTTCACCCTAACACTCTCTAAGTAGACAATGACCAACAAAGCTGTTCATTCTTTTGGTTTTACTAATGAAAATTTATTATTAACCAAAATCCAGATGACAAACAAGGATTATTAATAATCAGATTTATTCTTTTTTTTAAACAAGAGAGTCACAAAACTATCATTTGAAACATATATTTTTTTAACCATCCAATTAATGTCATCGATTGTTACATCTAATTTTAGGTAGAATAACAATTTGAGATTCAAAAAAAAAATTTAATTTCTGTTTAGAACAAAAATAGCCGACGCTCTACCTCTATGTGGGCAACAATGAATGCTTAGGCCCATCAAAAAGTCACCCGCTTTGTACTCAGGCCCAAAGGGATGCCCAACATTGAATGGCCTGACCCTTCATTTAATTTATCTAAAATTTTAACTTATTGTCTTATTGATTTTTCATCTCAATCTCTCTCCACTTAGCAAGTGTGGGGGGAAAAAGGTAAGAACAATAAAGGGTAGTAATAAAAAAAAAGATGAATGATTAAAACAAATTAGAAAGATTCTTATGATAAGGGTATAGTAAATCTTTTTTTTAAAAAATCCCAATATTAAGAATTAAAGGAATTGTTTCAATTATGAGTCATGTAAACATAACCCATTATCCTCTCTCTCCTTAATATAAAATCTAATTTAACATTCAATTTAATCCAAAATATAAGATTTCAATCCACTTTGTCTCTCATATTTATTTATTTTCTTCAAAATAGTCCTTATAGTAGCTGCACATATTAAAAGTTCCATTACATGGCAGTTCTAGTTAATACACATAATTTACAATGATATTCTACAAAAGATAACACATATTTATTATAAATAATTAACTTAACAAACTTTTTTAACCCACTTAAATTAGCTAACTAGCTCTTATATAAAGGCTGGAGATAGTGCAATTCATAAAAAGCTTAAACTCACAATCACAACCTCATGTTTAAAAAGGATTTAAGGGAGGGGCTTCAAGGTCCCAACAATTAGAGATTTTTTTTTATAAAAAAAATACTTTCGATATCATTTTTATAATATCTCAAAACTTATATAATTGTATGATAAGATCTCAAACGTTTTTTTTTTAATGCAAAATGAATTTTTATTATTACAACTGATAATTACAATGTATATTAATTATGTTGAACACTTACGTAGGAGTGAGCAATTGGTCAATTGAGTTTGGTTTAGTCTAAACTACAAACTAAAAAGATTAAAGTTTCAAAAAGAAACTAAACTCAAATCATCATCATTATCTTTTTTTAAAATTCAGTTCGATTTTGCTCAACTTTACACTTATTGAATGTCCCTATTGGAATAAAATCAGCAGGCTTAATGGTGAGAATAATGATATACTAGTATACATGTAGGTCGGCCACTTCTGAGACCTCGCAATTCTCGTATTTATGCTGATTTGTTGTGAGTTTTAGTTGGCAACATTCACATCACTTTCACATATGGTTCCCATAATTTCCCCCACAACACGAAATAGAGGTCATCTTGGTCCACACAACACACACACACACCCACAAATGTAGAGTAGGCCACAGACGAGAGGGGCCATGTAAGACTCATACCAACAGACAATAACCCTACACCGACCATATCTTTGTTGTGATATTTTGAATTTTCAATATATTTTATTTTTATTTAGATTAAGATATTTCATATGAAACAACAATTAAATTGTCTGTTCTTAGAATTTTACTTTATTTTTAATCAGTTTTTTATAGTTTTTATTTCTTTTGTTGGGTCCCTAAAGTTTCATGGTTTTCTTCAATTATAGACGTTAATTAGTTCACATCTGCTAATTATGATTGGTGTGGATATTAACCAAGCGATGTGTAAATTTCCACGCAATACAAAAATAAAATAGTTTTTTAAAAGTAAAATGACGAAATAAAATATAACATGAAGTGTAAAAATTATTGTGGTCATAACGATCGCCTTACAACGATATATCTATATATAAACAAAACTGTAACTTGAGCAAGAGCCAAATTATCAGTTACTCATATTGTTTCTCTTGCAAATTAATAAACTATGAGTCTAATACCTATAACTCAACATCGTGTTGTTGGTAGTTTGCTCATTAAATATGAACCAGTCAAAGTAAACCTGAACTAAATAAATTTTATGTAGTTTTTCAATGTTTTTATTCACAATCATTATTGTTATATTAACTTCTACACTGACCAAATTTGTTGGAAGAGAAATAATAAAGTGATTCATAAAGAAAATATTCCCACAAGTGATTCTCTTATTCCTTTCTAATCGTTATCTTTAATTACTATATTGATTCCCCCAGCATTTCAGATGCCGTTAGTTAAGTTATGTTTCTGTTTAAAATTTATTATTAATTTTTTAAAAAAATTAATATATTTTATTTTTCCTTTATGACATAGCGTACATTAATTAACTGAGAACAAAAGAGGGTCTATTATAATAATATTAATTAGTTATAGTTTTAAAATAATGTTATCAATATAAAGTAATGAAAAATATATCCTTTATAAGTCACGCATGCAGTAAGATACACTAACACATGCTACGTTCAACGAAATTTCTTATTCATTAAATAATTTTCCATATATTTTATCATATTTTTGGGTCATTCCTTTATTTTTAGATATATTTTAAATCGATTTAATCTTAATATCCAAATATCAAAAATGAATATAATATTTTAAAGGAAGAAAGACATAGTCAAATGCTACCCAAAATATGAAAATCTCAAAACAATCATTTCAAATAATTTAATTTCTGCGGAGCTGAAGTTTTTAGAAACTATTTTGAAATAATTTTTTCCCAAATGATCTAATTTCTTTCTGCAAAACTAATCATCACTGTTTTCGTTATTGTTGTGATTTGATAAGATAAAATTTGTTTTAACTATTGCTGCTATTGATAACTAGAAAGAAACTTCGCTGAAATTAGTTGTCATTGTCTTAATTATCATTTACACAATAACACATGAGAGTACATATTTGGAGATAAGTTCATGTTTTTTCTCCCCATTTTAAACGCTTTCTATTGTGGAAAAAAAAAATCATGCATATTTAGTTTATTTCAGAAGAATAATAACTAAAATTCCATGACAAATGATTTGCCTAGCTAGCCTAGCTAGGATCCTATAGAGATAAAGATTCCCTAATTGATTTGGAAAACACTAAGAACCAAGAAAAAGACTTCCAAATCAAACATGTGGCCAGAAATAAATTTCAAAGATTAAGAGAGGAGGGGGGGAAAGATCTGAGATCACAAAATAATTGTGGGGAAGGCATATAAAGAAAATCTCAGTCATTTTCCAACATCTAAGCTCAAGAAAGTGATGACACAAGAAGAAACAAGGCCACATTCACCCAACTTGTGTGGCTTTGATTTAATAATGTTGTTGTTGTTAATGTTATGTGTTGTTCTTTCCTTAAAGTCACTTTCTGTGTTTCAACTCTTCTCAACAACTTGTTTGGTTGGCTTCAGATGGTCATTTTCAAGAATTCAGACCACAATGTTATATTGTGGCCTTCAAGTACCTAGATATGTGTTTTTTTAACACTATATGGAATTTGTATATGGAATATAATATATTACTCATATATAATTTATAAATATTGTGGTTTATTATAAATTTATACCTTATAATAAGCTTTCAAAACAAAAAATAATTTGTGGGTGCCATGGTTCATGGTGTCTAAAGGATAAGGGAGAATTGATATCAAGTCCTGAGTAAAGAACATAATTCCTAAAAAGTTTTAATAATAACAAAGTAACAATGACAAGTTTTAAGGTAGTAAATGACAACTACTCATTTTTTATTAGAATTTATTAGTAATTATTTCTTTTCTTGGACTCTCATTGTAATTGTATAAATCATATCATTCATCACTAATCCATCACAAAAAAATAAAGTAATAATATTCTAACTTATAAATAGTTAATTCTTAAAATTTTCAGCTTAATATTTTTAATTTGATTTTTTAATTATATATATTCAATTTAGGAGGTAAAAATCTATCAATAATTTATCAGCACTCTATTCTTTTTTATAAATCTTTCTTATAATATTAAAGGGAAGGTAGATCGTACTCTTTCCTTTCCATATATCTAAGCTAGTATAGAAGACAGTAATTTATTAATTTATTTATATAAAAGTATAATGATTGAATTTTTTATTTTCATTTCATACTTAGTGAAGTGACATTATACCAATACATTTTATTACAAAGAATGAATCATCTATTTCTTTCAAAATAACTTGAACTTATCCATGCAAGCGATATACAATTATAGCTCTTCTAATTATAGCAAATCGATCTCACGCCATTAACTTGAGTTCTCCAATTGAAGTAAACTTGATATGAAAAGATTCCATCTTTTATACTTGGGTAAAGAAAAGATTCGAAGTTTTATTTTTTAGTTAAAGAAAAGATTATAGCTCTTCTAATTATAGCAAATCGATCACACACCATTAACTTGAGTTCTCAAATTTGAAATAAACTTGATGTGAAAAGATTCCATATCTTTTATACTTAGTTAAAGCAAAGATTCCATCTTTATCGTTTCAATTACTTTCCCACTTTTTCTTCCCTCCAAATCTGACATTCTTTACCAAACGAATAGCTGAAGAATAATAACATATATCTGCATATACGTAGAGGCTACTAAATTACATAGAACCAATAATTTTTTTTACCATCCATTATGACGTTAACGTGAAAGTGATTTTTTTTACACCATCCATTATGAAGTTAACGTGAAAGTGATATATCAAATCGTGATAAAGAGAAGTCTGGAGAGAATATGGAAGTGGAAGAAAGAAGCCAAGATAAATAATGATGACAGGATGTGATGTTGATTTGGTGCATGTTCCAAGTTCATAAGGAAGGTGTTTGTAAAAAGTCCTACTTGCAGTCCCCACATTCAGCAAAATTTGCATGTGGGGGTAAATGCTAAATAAGTAATACTCCTCCGGTCTTAAATATAAGACCCTTATACTAGAGTATATAAGGGTCTTACATTTAGGACCGGAGGAGTACCTTCTATTCTATACGAACTCCTACTAAGCTAGATAAAAGGTTATTGAAATTTTAAATATAAGATCTCAGTTTATTTTACTTTCTAAATTTATAATTGTTTGCTTAAATTATCTTTATTAATTGTAAATATTAAAGGAATTCCCAATCAAAAGATAGTTCTCATACACATGATTTAATGGGATATTTTAAGAAACCAAGACACGTTTATTGCAAACAATTAAGTTAACTGAGTTTTTTAATATTTACATGTTAGTTATCTAAGTCTTATGTAAGAACAAGATGATAGTAATTCATTTGTTATTGACTATGAGTGCGTAACTATGTTGAGAACCATTTCTAGATTAGAATATAATGATTCAAAATTACTGCCTTTATAAAGATAATTAAACACATATATTTATTCAACGAAACTACATGATTTGACTAGAGCAGCGTTTGAATATGTAGTTTCAATAGTTGGATTAGTTTTGATAGGATTGTTTAGATTAATTTGAAGCTAATGACAACAAAAACATCGTTTAAATAGTTGGTTTCATACTAATCTAATGGTTGGCATTGTACAGGAAGGAATGGCTTGAGAGAATATAAGGAAAAGATCCAATTCCATCCAAATTAATTACTATTTTTTAATAGCTTAAGGCGCAATAAAAGTTCATATCTATGAAGTATTCTCTTATGAATATCTAACATCATAAAATTTACCTAAATACAAAAATATACATGAACCTTTCAGAACAGAGCAAAACTCTCACTCTTGAGTTGTAGTTACGTTAACCATTTGTATAGAGAGAGAGAACCGTTGACCGTTAATAAAACTCTTAGTTTTATTCTGTTTTAGAATATTAATAAAACTAAGAGTTTTATTCTGTTTTGAATATTCACATGTTGGTAATATTTTTTTTTAATTACCAATATTAAATGAAAAGTTGAGTATTACTTTTTCCGATGTTAGCATATATTAGCTAAAATTATTATGTGGTTGTTTTCTTATTTTACACTACTTTCAGTTCTTAATATAAAAGTTCGTTTGATTTTTATTTTAGTTCTAAATGCAAGACCCTAATCTAATTTGTTTTTCATATTTATTGAGTTTTTTCAAGTTAATCTTTGTAATAATAATAATTCTGGTCAATACACTTAATTAGTAAAGATATTTAGGAAAGACAATACATATTTATTACAAATAACTGACTTAATTAGTTTTCTTAATTTACTCAAATTAGTCAACTAGTTCCTATATTTAACTCGTATATTAAAGATCGGAAAATAGTGGGCACTAAAAGTAGTTGGTGTTGACTCTTTTATAAATACTTGAATAGTGATATAATGGTTCAGTACTAATGGGACATTACAGTACCAAAAATTCCAAGAACATGCACTAAGATCTAAAGGTGCATGTATGTAGTAATATCATTAGTTTAAATGACAATGAGAAAACCGTAAAAGAATTGAGATATCCCTATCTCTAGGACTGTCTTTTTTCTCCTCTGCATGTACATTCTCACATATAGTCATAGAAAGGAACACCTAACATACTTTGGAAGTTCAATTGGAAGTTCAAATATAGTCTCGTTCGTTAGTTATTTCGGCCTGATTCAGCAATGAAAACTTTTTGGGTAATTTGCAAGAGATTTAAATTCAAGCTCAGTTATATTATTATCGTTCTTGATTAAGTTATTAAGCATGATTTACTAATGAGAAATTTGACATATTTACATCCCTGAGTTTCAAAAAGAATATAATATGCCGTTAACCTTGTAATTTAGTGGTATATGAACTTCAGGCAAAGCATTTGCCATCTAATCATAATCAGGTAACCATGGAAAAAAGAAAAAGAGAAATACAAAAATGCTTATAAATTAAATTCAATTTTTTTATAGAAAAAGAAGGATAAGATTCCTATGACGAAAAATATGGCTTTCACAGGTGACCAAACTCAAGAATCTTAATCAATTAAGGGGGAAAAAATTGATACTGCTAGGCATAAGTTATTAGACACAAAAAAGAGCTAAACGACACGTCATAAATAACAATTACTTCTCCAAATATAAACTCAGCCAAATTACAAAGACTTGAAAGGTTCAATCAGGATCTTCGTCAACCTCAGCAAAAGAGAAGAGGATATCACCTTTCTTCCTCAAATTTACAAACAGTACAAAATGTTCTCTGTAATGAACATATCCTTCAAACTCCATTGAATTAACCAATGATGTTAAAATTGTGAGAAGATAAATATTCTCAAGGGACCACAATTGCAATAAGTTCAGGAATGAGAGAAACGTCTCGGTATTAAACTATTAATCCTGTGGTCACATGACATGATAACAACAGGTACAGATGAACCATGGTATCCAAATTTCTAAACAGTTCGTTGGATTATTATCTCCAATGTCACACAGAGGGACCAGTACCACACATTCGATTGCAGCTTGACTAAATAAAGATAAAACATCACACTAAGTGGTGGGGAATAGATTCAATTTTCATGCCACTTTCAAGACGAGTGAGAGAGAGAGAGAGAGATAGAGAGAGTAAAGTTGAGAAACAACATAGTGAAACGATTGCAATCTGACGACAAAGTAGTGAGGTAAGGAAGTTGATTTACATCAGATAAAAAAAAATGGACAGAACATGCAGTACCAGTCTTTTCAAACTCATCTTCATATAACATTATGCTTTCCTTTAGTGAAATCCAGCGCCAGTGTTGTATATATTGCACTGCGGGACAAATTTGCGAGGAATGAAAAAGCAGAATGGAAAGGGGACCTAATTAATCTAGTTATCTACATCAAAAGGGGGTTCGCTAAAGCTTTCATCATAACTTTTCAAAGGCAACGATGAGTGGCTCACAACAATCGTCTCAAAGCAAAGTGGACCCCCTGGCCTTCACCAATCACTTGCAAAAATACAGCCATCTTAGTGTTGGAAGACTTTGAGGAAAAGAGTAACCTTTTGGAGGTAGCCATTTAACCAAA
>NW_021633370.1:0-51865 GCF_004799145.2 Neltuma alba
AAATGTTTCCCTCTCACTCATCCATTCAAACCTATTAATATTTAAAATGGATAGTCACAATGAGTTGAAACACATGAATAAGATTATCTCTTCTCTTTATCCCATAAGCTGTATCTGCTGTTTATAAATAAAATGGTTAAATTGATCTTAATTAATTGTTCATTGACAAATCAGGAAAAAAAAATCTCAATTGATGGTATATTTGATCAGACATTCTCTCAATTACTTTTTTGAACTCTACAAACATGTATGAGTTTATATGGATAAAAAAAAAAGAACCAATAATATAAAAAAATAAAATAAATGAATAATTATTATTATTAGCCACACGATAAAACAAATTAGAACATATACATTTGGAATACAACATATAAACTGATTCTTTTATAATTCTCTGACCCACTTCTATAAACCCTTACCTTAAACTACAATGACCATTACTAAATAAAGTTCAGGGACTGCTAATAAATCGATAATAAGAGAAATTCTAGAGACTAAAAGTTATATTATTCCTATTTATTATTACCTAAAACATATGCAGCCTAAATCGAACTATGTATATGAAATTATGAATCATGTGATTATATATTATAATTATAATTATGGATTTAAAATTTTCCTATTACATCTAATTGGTGTTGCCAAGGATGCGTGTGTGTAGTCACCCTCTTTGATCTGACTCTAACGATTAATTAATTAATTAATTAAGTTGACTTCTAATTTGTTTAAGCCGTAATTAATCTCATTATTTTTCAAAACGTGATTTTAATATTTACCACCACTAACCAATACTGCTTTTTTTTTTTTTTGGGCCAGCCACTAACCAATACTGCTTAACCAACCTTTTATTCTACTACTAATTAATTAATTAATAAAGACTCATACGCGGTACCTTCGACCTGAACAGAGTTATTTTGCATTATTATCATAGTCCTGATTTGGTTCAACTCGTTTTCCACTTCGCTCCCATTTTGCAGACACGGTGTTGACACGTAATTAAAGATGGTGACAATAATATGAGACGCGAACGCGTGGTAGATTTTCAAACAGCCATATGTTTTTCATTTTCACCATCCCTTTCTTTTATTTTTATATTCAAATAATCCAACTTATCTCAACCAAATTTAATATTAATCAACCTATGCATTGCGTTTTTTTTCCTATGCTATATATAGTGCTTCCTTTGTTGGCCAAAAAAAAAATCATATTTGAATACTTTGGGAGTATCCACAAAGGAAACCTAATACTTAGGATTTTTTTTTTTGCTCTTATGTGTCTTGAAAGTTTATTTTTGTAGCAAAGATATCCTGACCATTATTTGTCATTAAGTTTTACTATTATTAAATTATATTGTTTAACCAGTATTTTTAACAGTCAAACTTAATAATAAATAATAGTTCAGGGTAGAAATGCTCAAGAAACAAACTTTCAAGACATCTAAGAGCTGCAAAAACTTTTAGGTGTTAGGTGCTTCTTAGTGGATATTTTTGAAATATTTAAGCATTTCATCCCAAAAAATAAAATGAAATAAAATGACAACAACAAATATGACTAAACGGTTGTTCTATTTGTGAAGCCATGGCTGACAGATAATCAAGGAACAAAAAAACCAGATCAGACACTAAATCATGGCTCAAAAGTTAACGAGTTAGATCGAGGTCAACTTGGGATTGAACCAGTCATAGTAAAATAACATAATTTAATTAAAAATAACAAAATATAACAACATTAATAATTAGTAATAACAAAATACAAGGAAAGAATAGTTTGATTATAACAATAATAAAATATAACAATATTGAGAATTTTGATCTTTTACGATTTTTAAATAACTAAAATTCATAATCATTGATACAAAAATCATCACTAAAATTCATTCAAATATTTAATTACTAAAATATTTGGAGCTGGATGAGCAAAAATAAAATCAATGGCAACACAATTATCCAAACCAGTTCATCATCAATTTTCATGGGTTCACATTGGTTTGACTGAGTTGATACTGGTGGGACTTCTTACCAGTTTAACACTTAAACTAGACGGGACTATTGGTTTGTTCACTGATTTTCCAATTGAATCGGTTGATTTGGTTTGGTTTTAGGTGCTATGCGGAGAAAATTTCCCTAAATTGATCTAAGTAATCTAACTCAAATTGTTGGTTCAAGTAAAAATTTAGCTAAATTACATGGCCCACCAGGCCATGGATTTAAAATATTATACTGTTGCAGATATAAGGACCTTATATATTCATTCATATAAGGTGCTTATAAAATTATAAATCCTAGTTAAGTTGTTTTTCGCAAATTGAGGAATGTTAGTTAAATCATCTAGTGTGTTTTAAATTGATTAAAGTTACCTATTTTATCTTTATTAAAAATTCTTGTTTCTTTTTCTCTTGCATTTAAACTCTCTCATTCTTATAACAGGAGGTAAAAGTGAAAAACTATCAATTATCTTATGATCTTATATTTTGGATCAAAAGGGAGTAGCTTCTAAGACCTGATTTTTTTTTCTTTTTTGGTGAAAAAATCGAAATGCCCATGTGGTGCTTGAAGCCATGAGGTGCAAGGTGTTCACTTAGCCAATCATCGATATATAATATCATATGTATAATACTTAAAATCACGGTTCATAGCAAGCCACAAATAATATGATTTTTAAGGTTAAAAAAAAACATGTAGCATGACTTTTAGTCCTTGGCTCTTGAGATCTACTAATTTAATTTTATTCTTATGCAAACAATGTGTGACTTGCAAGTATGACTATAAAATTTCGGTCAAGAGAAACTCATAAATTTATTAAATATAAATAAAATACTAAATCTATGCCTTGCAAGGAGTTTTTTTTTTAAAAAAAGATAAGGTGCTTAAATAATCAGAAAGTATCTATCAAAGAGCATCTAGCACTTGAAATTTTTTTTAGCTCTTTATATACCCTAGAATTTTTCTCCTAGCATGTCTATTCTGAATTGTTATTTGTTGTTAATAACTGTTAAAAACACCAGTTAAATTGCACAATTTAACTGTAAAACTTAATGATAGATAACGATCAGGATATTTTTGTTATGAAAGTAAATTTTTTAGGTGTATACAAGCCAAAAAAACTTTCAGATACTGAGTGTTTCTTCATAGATATTTTCGAAGTACCCAAACACTTTACTCTGTTTAAAAAATAAGACTCCATTACTCATCTAATTATTAATAACCTAATTTGTTGGAACACACACACATATTCATTGATATCCAAAAATACTGGCCAAGCACGAATACATTGATATTGATATTCAGAAAGCTAAATGTTGTTCCCTTCCCATTTATCAACCAAAGAATTTGTGGAAAGAAATTGGAACAATATTTTGACTACGGAAAAAAAGAAGAAGAAGAATAGTCCCAAAAAAAAAAAAGAGAAGGGAAAATTGGGGATAAATCCCCATATGAAAACTTTACCGGAGAATGGTCCCTACAATTTTGTGAAAGATTGAGGTCCTTCAAGACAATAAATATGCTCAAGAAATGACCATAATGCCCTTAGCAAAGATAGATTGCATATAAGGAAGCTTAGTCGCACTTAAAGGAAAATTATTTGCACGGGTGGAAGTTTGTTTGCACACAACATATTCTGAATAGAATAAATAAGGAAGTTTAGTTACACTTAAAGAAGATGCTTCGCACGTATAGAGATTTAGTTGCACATAATATATTTTGAATAAAATAGGAGATAGATTGCATGGAAAGAAACTCAATTGCATTAAGTGAAAAATGCTTTGCACGTATAAAAATTTAATTACATAAGGAAAGGTACATTGCACAGAAAGAAACTTGGTTGCACTTGATGGAAGATGCTTTGCACATATGAAAGTTCAGTTACACAAGATTTGCATGTGTAAAAATTCGGTTGCACAGGAGAAGATACATTGCATACAAATAAATTTAGTTGTAGTTGACGGAAGTGCTTTGCACGGATGGAAGTTCAGTTGCACAAGAGAAGTTGTGCAACATAACTTCCATTCTCTCATGCAATTGAACTTCCATATGTGCAAATCATTTTTCCTTTACTGCAATTTAAGTTCCCTTGTGTGCAATATATTTTAACTTCTTTTGTGCAACTAAACTTTTATACATGCAAAATATCTTTCTTTAAGTGCAACTAAATTCTTTTTATGCACCGTATCTCTTATCTTATTCAAATATGTTAGTGCAACTGAACTTCTATACGTGCAAAGTATATTCCTTCAAAAGCAACTAAAATTTTCGTGTATGCAATCTATCCTCATCAAGGGCATTGTGGACATTTATTCTTCACAAATTTCTAGGGACCATGCCCAAATAAATTTTTCAAATTGGGATCTATACCCAATTTCCCCAAAAAAAACCTGTTATAATTTTTCTTTTTTTTGCTCGCCAATCTGTTATAAATGTTCATAACACTTGCTTTTGCCATATTAAAATATTAATATAAAAACTCAAAAGTCAAGTTGATAATTGTGTGAACATGATTGCGGGTCCGTTATGACTTATGTGTGCTGGGAGAGACAATTGACCCAGGCCCAGATTGATCAGTCATCTCACCTACTTGTTCTTCGTCAGCGAAGCCGAGTACAATTCTACTAATTAATTTATTCATTTATTCCCAGCTGCTTTCTTTCAGAGTGTAATATATATGGGGCTCTGTAGAAACCCGATAGTCCGATATGGTTTGGTCTAACCTGAACAAATCCAGTCCAGTCCAATTTATAAAAAAATTGGTACGAAACAAGACTAGACTAGACTGGACTAGGGATTGGCCCTTCAGACCATTTAGTCTAGTCCAGTCCAGTCCGGTTTTTTTTAATTTTCAATTATTATTTATATAATTTAATATGATTTAATTTTTTATATTAGTTTTTTATCTATTCAAATAATCAAGATTTATCTATTAACTTCTTGAGCAATAAGCATGTGTATATATTTACTACAATGAGGATTAATAAATAAAACATGACATTATTGGAAAATTGAAAGGGAATGATCAAAATTGATAAACTTTGGATTAAAATATATGCAAAATTTTATATGGTAAGTTACAATCTTGCCTCCTATTAAAGAAATTTTTTTTAAAAAAAATTAAATTTAGATCCAGTCCAAGCAGTCTAGAGGACCAAGTCCAGTCCAACCAACCTCAAGTTGGTACTGGATTGGACCAGACCTCGGGCTGTCTTTTTCAGCCTGAGGTCTTTATTGAACCAGACTTCAGGTTGATAACAAACCCGACTTAGTCTAATCCATGCACATCTCTAATGTATACTCCCTCTGCTTCGCAACATGGAAAACTAGTTGGATGGTTGGCCTTTGTTGTGGGAAACTAGCTTCTTTTATTAAATCTAATCTTAGGAGATGTTTGGGTAATCCCATAAGTATTTTTTCGCAAATCGAGATAAACTCTTCCACATATTTACTTCGTATACCGTAAAAGTATTTCTGAAATCATTGTTTTATTCTTACCCAATTACCCTCCTAGTAGTATTTGACAGAGATATTGTCATGTCAACTTTATAATATAAATACGGTCAGGCCGTTATGAAAGAAGGACTTGGGCTGTGATTCCAGATCTTATTGTGGGCCAGGCTGAAGCCCATCATTATGGCCCAGACTTTAGCCCACTATACTATTGCTGGACTGGATTGTCGTCTAACTCTAGGCCTCCAGATTTGAAGTCTTGAACGACTGAGGCTCTTGTTCTTCCCCGCGAGATCCCAACATCGACGACTAACAACTCATCGGCGTTTTTTGTCTCCTCGTTTTCATACTGTAAGTCTGTCTCCTTCGTTTTTCCGTTTTCCGCCTTTTCTGTTTTCGAAATATACCAGGAAGCGGAAAAATCAGCTCGATCTTTGAATTGTTAATATGAATGTTCGGGAGGGTTGACCTGGACTAATTTATGATCATGAAAGGGCAAAACGGAAACCTTCATTCTTCCATACCAAATACTTAATTGTGTTTATCTTTGCTTTTCCCCCTTTTAATTGCTAATCTCTGCATTTTGTGAACAATCTTATGTATCAACGTAGCCTTCTCAATAGATGACGGGGTATTTTTCTTTTGATGATTGACCGAAACTCTGGAAAAAGTATGTGGCGATATGTACGAGGCATTAAGGTTCACTTGTTCTCATCTCAATATACATAATGTTCTGCAGGTTATAATTATTTTAGAGGAGGACATGTGCCGTCAAAATTCTCCTGTACACCATTCTACTGAGGAAGACACCGCAGCTGATGAGAGCCTTCTAATTTATTGCAAGCCTGTTGAACTGTACAATATTCTCTCCCGCCGTTCTCTTCATAATGTAATATAATGCGTTCTACTTACTGTTTATAATTTATGCTGGGACAATCGGAATGCTACTTTTAATCGCCATAATTAGAAAGCGTGTCTCACATTGAAGAGCAGAACCCTGTATTTCTTTTCTTGTGTATATTGTCGTTGAATACTTGAATTAGAAATTTGTATTGACATTATTAGCGCACTTTGCATGTTTTTATGTTTGGACCCCGTACGATTTAAACTTGTGAGGGTGGCCCGTATTTCACTTAGGTATATTCTCATGGCACAAACTTTTAGAGCCCAAAATTTATCCATTTACTTATTATAGATACCTCTCCTAGGCACCTTGCTCTTCGTACTTACCTAGATGCTGTTGTACATCTTCAAGAATTATCCGTGTAATTTTCTTAGAACTTTCAACTTTCTGATTTATGATTAATCTTCTTAGCAGCCTTCATTTCTTAGGAGATGTCTGCGCTACAAATTACGAGGAAGGCATAAAAAGAGGTACCTATTCCTTTTTTCTACTTTAACTCTTAACTATCTTTCTCTATGCTGGTGATGAGTTAATATGAATGACTCTTTAATATATGTATTGTTAATGAAAGAGCACCTGTAAATCAAGCTTTATCTTATACGTTATAAATTTTCTTGTTTCTTTTGCACTGTTGTGTAGGTTAAGAGCTGGAATTGTGATATTCAATTATAGGGACTGTTACAACACGATTCGAAAGACTGAAGGTATGGATATTGTTTGTTCTCTTTGGTAAGGTTCAATGTTGCATTGCATCTTATCACTGCCTCCAATAATTATATTTTCTAAAGTGCAATTAAACTATTTGGTCAGCAACTCATCATTTTTGTCTTTGTTACCGTGTACTGATGTTGTGGTTGCATCATGTGGCTGAAAGGTGTGTGTGTGGAGAAGAATTGCATTTACTTATTACTTGAAGGGATTAGATCCGGGCAATACTGATTGAATTTTCCCAACTCTTTTTAAGTGCAGTGACTGAGGACTTTTCTTGTCCATTTTGCTTGATGCAATGCGCAAGCTTTAAGGTACATAGGGTATATTGTGAGCTTTATTCCTGTATCACTTGTTCCATTTATAGTTTTGAAGATTAGGAAGGGGGTGATTTTATCACTCTTTGTTTATTCACTTATCCTGGTTTGTAGAATGACGGTGAGAACCTTCCTGGGGTGGAAAAAGGCATTTAATTTCAGCATTGGTCTATCATTTGAAGGAGCAAAACTTACTATGGCTTATTTGGTGCAGGGTTTGCGATTTCATCTTTGTGCATCACATGATCTCTTCAACTTTGAGTTTTGGGTTTGCAACTTTAACTATAATGTCATTGTTTATTTACTAATTTATTGGATATATTTTAAAACTTAGCTTTTTTGACTAGGACTATACAGGACGGTAATAAATATTTATATTATGTAGATTTATAATAGTTTAGAGATGAGAGAGGTCAGGTTCTATTTAGTTTTAAAGAATGGGAAGTGGTTGATTTCCTTAGGGATTAATACACGTATGTAGTGTTAATCACAAGCAACTAGTTGGGATTGAGGCCTGTGATAACTTGGTCATTATCTCAGGTAGAGTTGTAGAGGGTGCATCCTCCTGCTGGATTCATAATATTTTATTCCGCTAGAATCTGGTTTCTGCAGTGATAGTCAGGAAGAGTGCTTTTATTTAGCTTAGCTTGTCTTGATTGCTTCTACTGGAGTTTCTTGGTTTCTATCTTTTGTATTGATAATGGTTTTTAGCTCTATGAAAAGATTATATATATTATGTGTGTGTGTATATAGATAGATAGAGAGAAGAAGAACACTTAAGGAAGTTATTTAAGAGGATTTGTTGGTGAAGGATATATATGAAGAGTTAGCTTGTGATAGAGTCTAATGGCATTGTGCAATCCTTGCAAGTGACCTTAATTGGTGGGATAAGACTTGTTCATTTTGCATTGATCATGGTTTTGTAATTGTTATTTTTAAGGAATATCTATCCAAATATTTGTTTTCTACAACTAAAGCTTAGTTAATGGCCTTACCTTAAGAAGAGCATCTTGATACCTTGTATACAGATGTATATTATGTTAGTCTCACCTTTGCCTGAAACGATTACTTAATTTTGCTCTTATGGGCAATGGGTAAAAGAATGAACAGTAAATTTAAGTGAGTATATATTTACATGCATAATCTGTTATGCTGTGCAGCTTTTTACTAATAATTTGTCTTAAATTTGTTAGGTATTTACTTTGACTTGAATTCTGTGAATAATTTTTGGCTTCACTTTGATATAGTGATGGGAATAACCTTATGTCAGCCTATGTGAAATCTTCATTTTTCATTTGAAAAGAATGTTATGTGCTAATTATCATTTGTATTAACATTTATCTATTTGCACTTTGCAGAATGTCACTGATGGGATAAATCCACAGTCACAAACCTTCTTCTTCTGGTTGGTTGTGTATCTATATTCAAAGCAGTTACTGGCAAATTCATATAATTTTTAGTGAAATTATTGACTTTGAAATGTTGAATTAACGACTAACTGAACAGTGCAAGGCCTCGACGACGTGTACGCAAAGGTTCTAATCAAAATGATAAGTGTGCTAATATACAGTTTCTGGAGCTGGATTCACCCATGCTGGCTACAGAAGGCATGCAGAATGGTTTTCATGAGAAGCACCATGGTAATGATTGTACTTGGGTGCCTACTACTATTATCTATAAGAATGGATATGTTCCTGAGATACCCGGTAACTTGAAAGTAGACTCATTTGCACTGTACTTCAAATCTATGGCCTGCTAAAAATGAAATTAAGTTAATCGACAGCTAGCAAAGCAGTATTGGAAGGGATATGAGAGAATAGAAAATTCCATTCATCTCTTTTGATACCCGAGTGGAGACCGCATAGCTGGGAAGTATGAAATACCTGCCCCTTGCATATAGCGTATTGTGCACAACCTTGATATTTAGCAGTCCTCACTTTCCCAGCTATAATTTTCATGTAACTTTTTTATCAATGCATTATTTGTGGGTTAGACTGATATTTAGTTTTCTGTAGACACCCTGTCCGGCAGAGGTGGGGACTTGTACAAGATATCTCCAGTCAGAAAGAATTGCAGAATGGAAGACTGGATGGAGAGAAATATGGTCCTCATTATCCTGGTACTACAGATGACTTGGAACATGTTGCTTCTAGTTTCAACATTCCAGGTGTTCCAATTGCCATGCCCCAAACTTCTAGGGACCCTGAATGTAATAAATCAGTATCTAGATGTGATTCTGCTTTGCCTGCCAAGACAAGGAAGATGAACATTGATCGGTCAGACTCAAGAAAGTATTCTCATATAACCTACTGCCTGCTTCTTTATTTTTATTCTTGTGATTAGTTTTTTTAAGAATGATATTCAGTTTTTAGAAAAGACTTAAACCTTGTGTGTGTGTGTGTGTGTGTATTTGCAGTTTTTGAGTTTTAATTTTTTCCACTCATTTGTTTTTGACAAAAGATAAAAAGCGTGCTGGCTGTATGATTGGAAAAAAAAAATTATTTCTCCCCTTTACTTATCATGTTATGAACAATCTCTTTGGTGCATGCTATGAATTCTGAATATGATACCTATCTTTTGCAATGATGTTTCTTCCGTCAGCTTGGTTCTATGTAATGTCTATATTATATTGTAATTACTTTCTTTGCATGTCAGATTATAACCGAATTCTGAATATGATACCTATCTTTTGCAATGATGTTTCTCTAACCATGCCTATGTGATGTTTTTGTTACCTTTGGCATCAGCCATATGATGGAAAATATCTGAAGATTGTCTCTTAAATCAATTTAATTCCTCTACTATAGGATTAGCTTGAAAGAGATTATTCATGGCAATAATTCCTGTTATCCTTGTCAAGTTCCTAATAAGTGTGCTAATCTATTTTTTCCTGTAAAATTTTGTTTCTCCAGTCGTATGCTCCTGCAGAAAAGACAGTTCTTTCACTCTCACAGAGTTCAGGTGACTAGTTTTCTTAGATCTCTTTGAATTTTTTTCCCCCTTGGGTCCTTCCCTTCCTTTGGCTAGTTAATTTATTTTCACGTGGGGTTTCATTTTCCAGCATGGTAGAGAGAATTATTGACTTTCTATGGATGTTTTGATGTCTAAGCAGTTAGTTTTACTAGAGATTGATACTTATTGTTTGTTCTGTTTAGCATGGTTTCTAATTGAATTCTACTCATGTGGTTTCCCTGCATGTGAATCTAGCTTTAATGACATAGGATTAACTGTGTTTAATGTTAAATGCTGGTGGTATAGGGATTGTTGTTGTAGTAGTTCTTGTTTTCAATATTAAATGCTTGTTCGGTGTGGCATACTATAGTTGATTTAATTTGCTTCTCATTTCTCCGTCTTACTCTGCTCTATGGTATTTGAAGCCTATGGCACTGGAACAAGTGTTATCAGATCGAGACAGTGAAGATGAAGTTGATGATGACATTGCAGATCTTGAAGATCGAAGAGTAAGCTGAAAAATATTTGTAGTTTCTATTTCCTTTTCTCCATTCTTTTATCAAATTGAAATTGTCATCCAACATAAGACAATACTGTAAGGAACATAAGAATTATGTTTCACTTAAATATCCCATTGATCATCCCATCTAAGGTGGGAACTAGGCATCCCCTACTACCCTAGCTTCCTTCAACTGGCCCCACTAGTGTTTAGAGCTCTCAGTGGGTGCCCTTTCTATAACAGCAAACCACCAGCGTTGATGGCAATTGCAAATAATTAAGTGCGGTTTTGACTCCCTGTAAATCTAGCTGTTTGGGGTGGGGGTGGAGGCCAACTACTGGAAAACCCCAACTAAGCTACTCAATATAAGACTTGGCATCTCATACTACGTTGGTCTTCATGAGTTTTGTGTAATACTAAGAGTCACAATGACTAATATTTATTGAAGACATCCCCCCATTTTTTAACATGAATTTTTGGCTCTTTTTGTACCCTCTGTATCCTATTGCTCCTCAAGGTTTTTGGCAGCTTTGCTCTTGGGTATTTCTTTTTTATGAACTTGGTCAGATTAGTCCCCAAAACCTAAAATCAAACTGTCATGTTGCAGATGCTTGATGATTTTGTTGACGTTTCCAAAGATGAAAAGCAGCTCATGCATCTCTGGAATTCTTTTGTGAGGAGGCAAAGGTGACTACTGCTTCCCCTATTAGGATGCTTATACTTTCTATTCTTATTTGTTTCTCTTCTTCCTACCAGTAACACTGGGTTGCTAGCTGGTTCTTGCACGTAGAGTGAAATTAATGATCTGTATAATGTGCATACTTATCATGTATTTTTTCATCGTGGCAGTGTGCTGGCAGATGGTCATGTTCCCTGGGCCTGTGAGGCCTTTTCCAAGCTTCATGGAAAGGAGTTGATCTCATCTCCTGCATTATTTTGGTACGACTTTTGTTTTTCCTGCTTGAATTGATTAATTTTCCTTTAGGGGATGTTTGGTTTGTGTTGTGGACACACACGCACGCACATAAAAGAAAGGAACAAAATGAAGTGGCAAGGGAAGTGGAGTTTGAGGTGGGGCAGATGTGTCACATGAAGTTTTGGAGACTTCTATCATGATGGGTTACTGGTGAGGAAGCCAGTTCCATGGTTTTCAACGGCATTGGCTTCCACATGCAATCAATGATGCCAAACAACAGAATCTTAACTTCTGTTTCCACTTCCTGTCCTTCAATTCAGAGATGCTAACCGAACCTACATACAAGTGTTATATGGTCGTTATCTTGATGAGTACCCAATGCCTTGATCATAGTTTTCTTCCTCATTTCGGTTTTATGAGACCAAAACCTGAAGTGCCTAACCATTTATTTGTTTATTTATTTGTTCTTTGGTCGCCTGCTACTAAGTACTAGCCTATTCTCGGAATTCTGAGTTGAAGTTGAATATTCTTGCTGCAGGTGTTGGAGGCTATTCATGATCAAACTTTGGAATCATGGCCTTCTTGATGCTTCCACAATGAACAACTGCAGTATAGTTCTAGATAGTTTCAGAAACGAGGTGTCTGATGAGAGCAAAAATTGAAGATTAAAGGCTAACTGCTTCAAGGGACAGAGTTCACACCATCTTCCCTTTGTATTTTTCTTGATTGTAACAATCTTATTCTTGTATTTCCAATCGTAATTTATTAATTATTTTTTCAACTACATTTGAACGATGTAATGTATCATTTTGTTATATAAGTGAAATTTGGTCTTTCCTTCTCAACCGTTTTTTAATGCTTTGTGGCATCTGTCAAAACTTCGTATCACCAAGTCAGGTGTCTGTTTCACCCCCTCATTGGCGGCCATTTTTGTACGTACCTTAATCACTTTGATAGATTTTTTTGTCATTTTTTTCTTTAATAGATATTACACCAAATTCTCATCTAAGCTACCTTAATTTTATGTTCTCGTCTGTCCCTTTAAAACCCAGTAATCACTAATGCTATGTTTAGATGGAGAGAAAATGAGAGAAGAAAAAAAACTGGAAAGGAGGGAAGAAAAGTGAGAGGAAAGAATAGTTGGGAAGAAAATAAGGTGAGTCTTACATCCTATTTTCCTTCCAACTTTTCTCTCTCCATATATTTTCCCTCGTCACCCTTATATGTGTCTTTTCAGCAAAATAATGCCTATTTATTTTTTTCTTTTTCACTTTATTTATTATTATTATTTTTTGTGTTTGCTTGATTGAAAAATAAAATAACTAAAATTGTAAAAATCCTTCTAAAATAAACTGAAAGGTGGTTTTTTAGCATTACATCACACAATGTTTTTTTTTTTTCTTCTTGTACAAAAGTATTTGATGTTAAAATATTACAACATGATAATATATCTTTATCAAATAATTTGATTTTAAATGATTTGATTATGTTAATGTATGGTTTTTTATTATGATATTTAATTTGATTGTAATCAAGATATACTTTGATATAGTAGCAAGGGTATTTTAGTTATTCATATATTTACTAATTTTCTCTCATTTTTGTTTTCTCTTGTCTATCCAAATATGAAATGTGATAATATTTTCTCTCCAGTTTTTTCTTCTCCCTGTTTTCTCCTCTCATTTTCTTTTTTCCCAACTTTTTTCCCCATCCAAACGGAGGGTAAGTATTGTCAGTCTTGTAACATATTTTTAAAACATCCTTTCATAGCCTAACTAGACGGTGCACTGACTGTTCAAAATCCAAATTTTGAAAAGGTAAACTTCTCATTTTTATTGTCGAGGGTGACATTTTGGTTTCCCGTGACGATGCGGATGAAACCATAACATTGAAATATGCTCTTTCTTGGGCCTTAATATTAAAGATTTTAGGGAATAAACATAGTTTATAGGAAGGGAGGCAACAAGCCAACGAGATTAAAAAAGGGGGAGATGGTTCTCTCAAAACACATCGAACTTATTTGAGTAACACGTTGATGAAAATTAATCATAATCATAAGAATGGCCTTGGGCATTGGAATATATCCCTATTAACATAGAGATTAGCGTGTGTATCGAAAAGACTAATAGGTAAATTCATTGACCTCTCGCAAGACTTCATATTGATTTTTCAGTCCGCAGAGTGAATTAACTCACAAACAAATTAAATGAATAACATCATAGGCAATTTTTGAAAATCCACCAAGTATTTGAAAATGAACTGTGGCAAGGAAATCTGCTTCAAGAAAGATACAATTGCTGGATTCAAATTCGCAATTAGTGCGTTGACTGGCATGTGTACCAAACTCATGAATACTAATTTCATGACCATGACTGTTCCTCATTCGAATGCAGGAAGCTCTTGCTATCTACTGGAGCATAGTTGTTGCTGTTGGTGTCTTTTGATGAACAAAAAGACACCATATGAAGGCTTACGAAAGCTTTGTGAGACCATAGAACAGCTGTTACTACTACGAAATGACTAGTGCATATTGATATTGTTCAACACTGGAGGGATTTTTTTTAAAAGATTGGTGAATATGATAGCTGAGCACTTAAGCTGACCCACAAAGATGTCATCCAGTATAATAATTAATCCTAAAATAAAATGTAAATCAGGAAAAGAATGTTTTACCAAACATTCTTGAAAGTTTTTACCAAAAGAAACATTTATTTGAACCTCTCCAATTAGATAGGTAGGAATATCAACACCAGCCACTAACAGTTTCAATGCCAAGAACTACTCAATCAGCAACGTTAGCCGCGAACTACGCATCATCTTCCACAGTCCTTGTGCATTCTTCAGGAGGGGTATGTTAAGGTCTAGAAGGGAACGGTCCATTGGATTATTTCGAGGTTCCTCGACATTCAGAATGCCAATTTGCCTCTCTTCTTTTTGGTCATTGCTAACTGTAGAAGGGGAAGATGAGAGTGAAGAAAAAATGAGGGAGCAGAACTTCATGCACAAGAGAGAGAGAGTTATTGACCTGATTTTGCGGGCGACAATGTTAAGTCTTTCCACAGCATTAAACACTGAAAAAACATTAAAATACTACATGACGCTAGTTCACTTCTCAGTTCTAAACTTGGATCACCAAATCCAAACTTTTCCCGCCACATGCTACCGCGCTCTTGAATGGAGGGAATAATTAAGTTTTGCACTTCAAGATGGCGGAGCAACTAGAAAGTTAGTCATCATAAAAAGCTGTCAGTATAACGAACTTTTCAATATTACTCTAAACAAATCAATATCCTAATCAAATTACATGAGGGGGCTAAGCCAAAGAAAGGGAAAAGGAACCTTCATAACCTAAAAGATCATACCAAGAAATTCAATTACTTTTATGATTCTGACAATTTAATTACCAGTCACAGAACTGAATCAGAATGAAACATCTACCTTTTTTGGCAATTATATTGGGGAAAAAAAAAAAATTAAGGAGTTTCAGAAGAAAGAATACTTTCATGAATGCCAGGGGAAAATTTAACTTGATGCTTGAACCTTTATTATAACCTTTGCACGGCTGTACTTGGTTGAATTAAGATACAAGAGGAGATTATGTGACCTTGTTTATGACTTACCGATTCCACCACTGCCAGAAGATATCTACCGTATCCTTTTCTTTGATAATTTTTATGTGTGGCCATAAAGGGCATATCTGCAAGCCTCCGCCCATGGATTCTATAGAATTAATTTGTGGAAGTTTAATAAAATATTCAACTTAATCTCAGATGATACAGAATTTAAGATTTACATGTAAGTAGCGAGGGACGAGGGCCTGGTGTTAAAAAAAGTGTGTTCACAAGCAAAAGAAAAGAAACACACCTCACAGAAGCAGCAGAGACAATTTCATCATCCTTTTCCAGTATAAACGTATAGAAACGGCTATAATCAACCCTGGGTAACTTTGACCTGAATTGCATTAGAATTAGGAATGATCAGAAGGCACTAAATTGGATATTAGCATGGAAGTGGTCGCAGTAGAATATATAGAATCAGAGAAGCATTGAATGAAAAAATAAAATATGTTGACGAAAGGAGCAGCAGTAAGTTGTATAGGTCAAAGTGCAAAGTATGAAAAGCTGAGTAACAGTGTAGAAAAACGCCATCAATGTGCTTACCGAAGACTGCATAGTACACTTCGAACCACATTGAGGCCTGTATATCTGTCAACTATTGTCTCAAAAGCTTCATCCATTAATTTCCATGTAACTGCAACCTTGGCATTATTTTCAACATATTGGTGTTCAGAGACAGTTGATGTTCTTTTCTCCATTTGACGAATAACTCTCCAAGAGTAGCTTTCATCGACTTCATTCCTGACTCCAACTAAACTCTCCAATTTCTCATGGGTCTTTCACAAAGCAGACAGTCAGAATAGTAAAGGTGGTGGACATTGTATTTAGAGTAATCCATGGAGAGAGCATGACCACTCAAAGTTTCTTTTATTGCTAAAAGTAACTTTTAAAATTTCATGGTTTGAATTATAATTTGAAACAAGTAAAGCAAGAATGTCAAAATACATGAAAAATCTCAGCCCCTTGAGAAGTGAAACTTTCTATGTTTGCATAAAATCCCCCAAAACTTTTATTACCTCTGGTCCTATATTTAAGACCTAATTACACTATTAACTAGTTCTTATATTTTGGACTAGAGGTAGTACACAATAAATAGAGTTCCCAGACATATTTAGACAGAATAATACCTTTCTACAACTTTGCTGACAGTATAATCTCGAACAGTCAATGTCTAAGGCATCTTTAAGAGCTTCTTTCTCAAATTCCTTAAAGCATCCCCAGTCAACTACAGAAGCACGGAAAATTGCTTTGTCAGTAATACCAAGTTGGAGACTTGGAGGGAAAATAGAAATGTGAAAAAAGCAGTAAATCTTTGCAAGACCTCTATATAAGGATGCTTAATGGACTATGAGGAAAAAATATTACATTTTTTGTTACATTGGAAGCACTTAATCAGTTGCTTGCTTTTATCACTAAGCCCACAATGCTTGCATACACAATAAGGACAGAACCATTTTCCTTCAGGAAGCCTCTGCAACTCAAACGCCATGAATCCACAATATTTGTTCAGAAAATGAAATATTAAACCATAAACAAAAAACTAATTCCAAACTTACACCAAAAAGAAATTCCAAATACTCAAGGAGATCCCCCAAATCCACCCTTAAAGAAAACGAAAAGGATTTTAATTACCTCCAAATTCAAACAGTTTAAATGATATGTGGAGGGGCACTTGTCACAGCAGATCAACTCTCCCCCATCTCCGCAAACAGGACAAGCATAATCATGTTTATCTCCTGCATTTCTCTTGGATACAAAGGAATGTGTTTCCTGATGTTTCGGTTCACTGTTCTCACACAAAGCGATCACCATGCACTCCAGAAGATATCTTTGTTTTTCAGGAAGGTATATATGTTCATAAGGTTGTTTAAGGTCACTTCCACAATGTTTCTCAAAGGCCCACACAGAATATTCCCTCTGGCAACAGCTGCAGAGAATTTCACCTCCGGCAATTGTTCCTCTCTTTGCCGTACTTCCCTTTATTTTATTCGAGTAGGTGACATGTTCACCCTTCTTGATAACATTGCAATCTAACAACCATGATAAAATGGTTAGTTTGTTTGAACTTGGTTGTTCAGCAGATAATGTTCCGTTTTTATTGTTTGAACTTGTAGCATTACTGGCTTCCTTGTTTTTTATTTCCTGTGCCCTCTTCTTTGAGGTTCGACCTCGTCGACGCCTTGCTGTCAAATTTACACCTGAGTTTGCCGTTTTAGTCTCCTTAGTAGCTGGAGAGCATAATGTCAAGTTCCTTCTCCGTTTTTGTCTACTAAAGCTCCCTGATAAATAGTCTGTATCGGAACCAACTGAATCACTTCCAGGACTGTCCGAATCTGCATAATTAGTGTTTTGCTTTCTTTGCCTAAGTGCGTAGGCCATATTATTTAGTTAGTGACTCAAGATTCTCCTCTCTTATTGTCACCTCTGTGCCAAAATATCTGCGACAGGGAAAAAGAACTGACTGAAAAATTATAACCATATGCAGATTATTATCCTTTCATTTTGTATTTCTACCCATCTTTTTATTGAAATTATTCAAATGCCGAGTCCCAGCAACTTTCCTAGAGTAATGATGAGGAACAAACAGCTCGGCTCTGATAAAAGCATGCAAAGAGTTTTAACTCCTTCTATGGTAGTTACAACTGCTAATCTTTAAGTGATGAAAAAACGGAAGCAGGCTGCTTAGGCTAAGCCAGTCCTTAGACAGAGTTGAGCAGGAGATTCCCCTATTTGTATTGTTGCGGAAGAGTACTTCGATGTTGTAAATCAATTTTATGATCATAAATCCACAAAAATAAATTGAGTTATTTAACTAACTGATGAATCAGCAAATCAAATTAAATGGATCAAAAAATGAATATTAATGGAAGACCAAACTGTTCATTTGTATCACTATTTGTTACACGAGGCAACATTTAAATGTTTACTCTTCACATAAGCAGTGAGTGGTCCCTCATAAATTGAAAAACTGTTACTGAAAAAAAAAACAGAACAACACACACACACACACAGAGATGAAAGGTGTGAGAAAGAGAGATTTTGATGAAAAGAATCATTATTAACCGTCATATCTTCCTCCTCAGCCCTTGTCATAATGGTATATATTGAGAGAGTAATTAGCCCTAAGTTCCAACTACCCAGGTAACTTACTTCTCATCTGTTTTGTGGTCTGAATAGCCACACCCCATTGCTAAATTTCCTCCTTTCGTCCACGCAGGAAGCAACTGATCAGCTCGATTTAAGTAAGATACACCTTAAAAGATAGCATATTCAGTCTTAATGTTCATTAATTCTCCCCCTTGCCTCAGTGGCATCATATCCTTTATTGGATCTTTCGTCTTTTTGATCACTAATATGTACATATCTTACCTTGGAACTCACCGAGCACATTCCCTGGAAAAGATTTTGGAAGTTCCTCAGGGGATGATCAAGTGGATAAGAGTCTTCACCTGCCCATGAATACCCAACACGCTGTCCACTTGATACCATTGACCTCATCAACTAGGTTATCTATTTTGATATCTCTTTTGTCAGTTCTAGAATATTTGACATCCTGTGCTCCATTCTTGACAGAACTTGATCGATCAAATATGCAATTCACTGCTCCATAGGAAGACAAATTTGGCCCCCTCGCTCTCTCATTGGAGCTTTTAAACACATGGCTTCATGGTCGATGGACTATTGCTCTAATACCATTTGTCATGAAAAAGAAGAAAGATAGATGAAAGGAGAAAGAAAGAGAGATCTGGATAAAAAGAATTTTCATCAACCATCATATCTGCCCACCTCAACCTTGGTACACTGGTATAAATTGAGAAAGTAAGTAGCCAAACAGCTCCAACTACAGGACCCAAAACAATAACAATCTTCCCTATAAGTGGTATCAGACTACTGAAGACCAAACCAATAACCATCTTCTATAGAGATCTACAATTCTGCAACATGTTGTCTGAAAACACGATACCCAAACAAATTACATTCCCTTTATTCACTATTAGTCCACTGAAGGCTAACCAAAAAAATTCCTTCTGCGGAATCTAGCCATTTTGCAACATGCTGCGATCTCACCCAGTATTAATTTGAATTTGTTAAGTAATAATTCAGTTCTTCAATTTGATAAAATACTCCTTTAAAGTTATTGCTTGAAATCACAAGATCCAAACAAAATTACTTTCCCTACGTCTTAGATCACTGAAACCCAAAGCAACAACTTTGTTCTATGCAAATAAAACTATTTTGTAACATGCTTCTTGCAAACATATTTGATTCTTCATACAGTAGCTTTTGAATTACTGGAAATGATTGGCATCAATTTACTTCCTCATGCTACAAATTGCTAATATCTCTGTCTAAATGGACTCATGTTGTCAATTTTGGGATATTCATAACAAACTATGAAGATCAAGACTTACCATAGTTTCTCATTTAAGTTAGCCATTTTTGTCAAATTTATCTCTCTTGGAATATTCATTATAATTACTAAATTCAATTAATAAATAGTGGGAGGCAAGACTATAATCAACAGACCTTTATTGTTATCTAATAAAACTTCCTGTCTGAAAGCTTCTTCAAGAATAAAACTAGGGTGGGCCAAAACAAAGAATCTTTTATTTTTTCTTCAATAGATTGTAAAAGTATATTTCAAAGACTAAAAAGGCTATGAACTTTTCAGATAAGATCTATAGTGAGATAAAATGTCAATAAAGAAAAGATTATAGCAAAAATTATGTCCAATTCACAGATGCAGAAAGCTACACAGGTGAATTGTAAAGATTGAAAGTCAATTAGATCATGACAGCCCTCTCTGGAACCATCAACAACGTCGCTCTCATATCAATCGATAGGTAGCTAATGGGATGGGGAATTCTACCCAAAAGGCCGTTGAGGTAGGACAACCGATCCACTTAAAATGCCTATTAAGCATCCCAGCCTACTCAATATGGGACTTAATATCAAATACTACCAAGCCTCCATCAGTATCAATCAAGAAAAACACAGTAATGGACATTGTATGCATAAATAAAGCGCCCTTTGCGAGATTTAAAGGCACGATATGAACTCTTTAGTGAGCAGGTGAGATGGAATTTTTGTCCCCTAGAATTCCTACCATATCAGAAATTGAAATTGGGTGTAAAAAACTTGCCTTTGATTCGGAAACAAGATATTCACCCTAAATTCTCGATGGGCAAATTCACAGAAGCAGATCTATAAATTGATCAAACGCCTGCACAGCATAAAATTGTTAAGAAATTTTGCCACAAATGTTTCAATTAAGTGGAGCAATTTGTTATATAAGTAGATATGATTGGGAAGATTGATACCGGGGGAAGACCGAAAGAGTGCTCTTCTTTTTCTGTGCTTTTGTCAAAAGAAAAGGATACGTTGCACTGTTAGGAAGGACAAGACACTGGGTAATAAATTGGGATCGTAAGCAACTTGTCCTAATAAGTGATTCACTGCTAGCACTGACTTGAAAGTTTTAAAATTTGAAATGGGTCTCCCTAAGGCAATTGTGCAAGTAAAGGGTCTGTCCTATGAGGTCTTTATGTAGAAAAGGACTTGGCCTCCACGTTGCCAAAAAAAAGAAAAAGAAAAAGTAATTAGACAGTCGCATCGAATCAAATTAATATTAATTAGTATGTGCACACATGCGTGCACCGCCGTGAATCATTCATTGTAAATTCTGTGCAAATGCATTGTCCCCCTCTGGTTTAAGTAATCTGCATTGACAAAAACCATAAAAAGCATATCTTATTGATTTCTCATCAAACAGCTAGCAAGAATACATCCCAAGTGTTATGTTATTTAGAGTAAGTTCAGTCAAACAGCCAACTGAGAAACCTAAATGAATATCAAATAATACTTGCCCAAAGCATTTCTATTTCACTCATTCAATGTCTAATCCATCTTTAAATGGTAAACTTCCTCATGCTACACAGCTATTAGGTTCATTTAAACCACTTCTTCAGTGATAAGAATAAGATAAGAAAGTTATCATTTGAATCTCCTGCCAGGTGCACCATTTTTTGACAAGACAAAGAGTGCGACAGAAAGGAGTAAGAATGTACATAAGGCCTAGTTGAGAATTTTTCACACCTTAATATGCCGGGTAAAAATATTTTATCATGTTCTTTAATATTTAAAGTCGTACTCCTCTGGTCTTTAATATATAACCTAATTGTTGAGTTAATATTGGTCCTAAATGTAAGACCTATTTATCATATTTATCAATTTTTCTTAAATTACTCCTATTGATACTCCTTCAACCATAATCAAGTAAAAGGGAAAGAAGGATATTAGGAAAGATGATTATGGTGTTTTAAAAAAAGCATACCATATTTCTTATAATTAACTAACTTACCTAGCTTCTTTAATCTAATCAAATTAGTTAAATAAGTCTTATATTAAAGATTTTGCATGGTAAACAGAGAATAGAATTTATTATTAGCAGTTTCTATTGTTTTGTTGTCTGATAATGCTGTAAGTATGCAGAACAAGATCTTACTGTTAAGCATAAGAAATCTTATGCAAGAGTTTTAGCATTTCACCAACTCACCTGGTAAAGCACAAACTGAATAGCAAGTGCATAAAACACAGTCCAATTCGTCAGAAGGTAGCTTATTTTCTGTAGTTTTGCTGCATGCTTTCGAGGAAACTAATATGCTGACCAAAAAAAAAACAAAAGAAACTGTGGCAGAAACTTTTCTACATATGTCAATTTTTATGTACCTAGTAACATAATCAGGTGCTCAACTTGTTTTGCAATCAATAGATATAATAAACACGACAAGATTTCAACAATTACGTTCAACAAGTTTTGATGAACATGTAAAATTAGCAAATACCAACTGACCTCAGTGACCTCCAAGAGCTTTCAAACACACTAGAAAGCTCACTGCTTGCAGTGATCATGTCGTGAAAAACTAATAATAAATAAGAGGTAAGGCCTTGCATTGGCTGGAATATTTTGATAAAAACTACCCAAAAAAAAAAAAAACCTGAAACTCTAAAGCTGTAAAGGAATGAAAAATTGATGAATATTCATTGGAAAAATTACCGAGTAAGCCGAGTAAGCAGTTATGCCAAAGTGCCCTGGAAGACCATGCTTACATAGAGTCGCCATACCAACTAATTCGATTAAGACAAAATATAACTTACTCTGAATCAGTCGTATCAAATCATTTATCCTTTAATTGAAATTTTATATGGAAACTGATGTTGCAAAACTCTAATTAATTTTCTACCTACGTTCGTCAAGACGTTTGCCAGATATCTGAATCTCCAAACAACCATTCGGTAATTAAAAAAATGTGTACTATAGTCGATAACATTTACAGGAAAAAAAATGTCCAAACATCTTCCTAGTATAAACCAAATGCGCTTAAAGATCAGTAGCGCCAATCTTACATCAAAAAATTTCAAAATCTTCGGTGAACACCATAAAACATTCCAATAAAGTAAATAGCACGGCCAAACCAATTTACGCTGTTTGGTCCTGCCGCTGATGCATTCAACCCCAGTCTTCAATGCTGCAACTCCCAAGTATCAATTTCCTCACGTATAACAGGTTTTCCATTTCTGTTTGATTGCAAGAACACGTCGAGAAAATAATTTTTACCGATCGAATCTCGTGGTGCATAGCGTATATTAGCGTAACTTATGTTTATGGGCTGCTTCCACCAATACCAGCAATCAAACAGACCTTTGATGCATCCGATTTCTCAATCCACTGCCCCTTTTGTGCTTTAGGTGCTCTTGGTCCTCTGTTTCGCTCCCTTTTGATTTGTACCGATTCGAATAATGTCGTCTACTTTGTGGTTTCTGAAAACATGTAGGTGCGGGATCGGAATAAAAAGAAGTACTCAGGTTTCTCAGGACTTTCATAGTCATCCAGCAACCCAAGAAACAGCTTGGAACTCGTTATTGTCACTTCTCTATAGATTCAGAGCCTGCCAACGCTACTACTGGTTTTCGAGCTATGAGCGTAAATCTTAAATTCGAAATCAGACCTCAGTCTGGAAGATTTTGATGACACATGAAGTGAATCAAAGAGAAATGAAGAAATTAACGGGTCTGAAGCAAATTCGGAGAGTTTCTATTTTGAAGATGATATGCGTAGGCACACCAGGTTAGGAAGATATCGTGGGGAAGATTCATTTTGATTTTCATTCATTTTATACAACTGCGTAAGATGAGAACCGCAAAAGAGACTCTAGGTGGGCCCAAGTAACAAGAGCCGTAGGATTCGGGGCATCTTCCGCCAAATCCAACGCCCCGTAATTTTCCTCTTCTTTCATTTTTTTTTTTGGGGGAAGCACTTCTTCTCTTCTTGCTCTGACCAAACAAGTCACTCCATTGTTTCTGCCAATCTTGCTAAAGCGAAACCACCACTCCGCCAACTCCTCAGATTATTGGTCCCTCTTCTTACTCTTTCCGTCTCACTCTATTCTCATCATGGCTTTCTCTCAAGAAGATTCTTCCTCTTTCTTCACTCTCCATTCACAGCAATGTACTACTATACCTTTTCCTCCTCACGATGCGCAGCTTCCTCTTTGTTTTTTCTCTCACTGGGGTTCCTTGGTTTTCTGGGTTTGTGCTTCACGCGTGTATGCTTCGTCATTTAAGTTCACTGGGTTTCAACCACGAGGTAGGATTGCATTGTAATTGCAGCAAGTTTATTTCTAAGTAGTGCATTTCTCAGTTGTGTTCTACTTCCTGTGATTTGTTGCTCAGAGTGCTGAACTCATTCATGCGGTAGTTGACCCAGTAAAAGCTTCAATTTTGTAAAATTTGTAGTTGAGATTCGCAACTATAGGAGCAAAAAGGAATGTTTTGACCGTCTTTTTTTCACTGTTTGGCCTTTACCTGGACGTGCGTTTGCTTTTGTGTAGCAGTTGGCTACATTATTATCTCACATTCCATGCTTTCTTGGGTATCATGGTATTTCAGATTTTCCTGTTTGACATGAGAATTGAGGTGAAAGTTCAAAGACCATATAGTAGGGATGTGAGATTCCTATTGTTCGAATTGTGTGCTCTGGTGTATTGGATGATACCAGACTTTTTGGATGCCTCTTGGAATCCAAATGTCTCTGAATATTTTTATGATCCTTAATTATCGCTGCGATAATGCGTTCAAGTTTATTGTACGTGCAATGTTGTACTTTCCTCGTATCGCTGTTGATGCTTGGTGTAGGTGCTACTTGGGAAGGCATGCAGGCCATCTGTTTGATATTCCTAATTGCATGAAATGATTGTGTTAGGGAATTCAGATATTGATGCACTACTTGAAATCAAGAAGAGCATTCAGAATGACCCTTCTGGACTACTTAGTTCTTGGGATTCCACATCTTTGGCTTCTGATGGATGTCCTCAGAATTGGTATGGGATATCGTGTGCTGAAGGCCATGTTATATCGATGACTCTGGATAATGCTGGTTTGGTTGGAGAGTTTAATTTCCTTGCCAGTAATGGGCGTAAAAACCTTCAAAACTTGTCACTTTCAAACAACCAGTTCATGGGAAGTGTCTCACATTTTGGTCCAATGGAATCACTAGAATTTCTTGATCTCTCAGTCAAAAAGTTTCATGGGTTGGGACCCTTTGACTTGCTTGAATAACATAATATAGTGTATTTAAATCTCTCATCAAATCAATTTGATGGTACAGTTCCTGTTGGCTCTGGCAAACTCAAGTATTTAGATTTGTGCTCTAATAACTTTTCTGATATTATGCATATCTTTTCTCTTATGGGTGGCGTTGTTCATGTTGACCTAAGCGCCAACAGGTTTTCTGGTTCACTGGATTTAGGACTTGGAATTAGCTCTTTTCTGTCCTCGTTGGTGATCTGTTTGCTCATGATGGGATGCCATATCTTGACAGTTTAGAGGTCTTTGATGCTAGTAATAATCAATTAGTGGGTAATATACCTCCCTTCACATTTGTGGTATCTCTTAAGTGTTCTTCGGCTTGGATGCAACCGGTTATCTGGTTCTCTTCCAGAAGGTCTATTGAAGGAGAGTTCAATGATGTCTGAACTGGATCTTAGTCAAAACAAGCTTGAAGGTAGTTTGGTTCGAAGTTTCATGCATAAACATATCATATTCTTTCTCCCAAGTAGAACATGTTAGTTTGACATGTAGCAATGTCCTATACTATGATCCAATTGAGTTTGCTGATATTTTAGTAGATCCCCGTTTCCCTTGCTTCTCTTCCTTAAAGACATTATTTTTCTTCTCTGCAGGTCCCGTTGGAAGCACTACTCCTGTAACTTTGAAGAAGCTTAATGTATCTTCAAACAATCTGTCAGGGCCCTTACCTTTCAAGGTGGGCCACGGCGCCATAATAGATTTAAGCAACAACATGCTATCAGGGAACTTGTCGAGAATTCAGTATTGGAGTAATTATGTGGAGGTGATTTAGCTTAGTTCAAATTCATTGACAGGAATGCTTCCTAACCAAACTACACAATTTTTGAGGTTGACTAAACTTAAGATGTCTAATAACTCAGCAGAGGGTAGTCGCCCTTGAGTCTTGGGAACATGCCCAAAACTAAAAGAGATTGATCTTTGTGTAACATTCCAAATTTTGAGCCTAGAGGCGGAAGAAAGAGCTTGAATAGAAGGAGTCCTAGAAGTTCTAAAAAGATAAGATGGATTCTTATTCTCTGCTTGGATGAGAAGAAAAGTTGAGAGGAAAGAAAATGGGAGGAGAGAAAATAGAGAGAAGGAAAAACTAGAGGGAAAATGTTATCATCCCTCTTGCTTGGATAGATGAGAGAAAATAGAGAGGAAAGAAAATTAATAAATATCCAAATGACTAAAATGTCCTTATCAAATATATTATATTTAAAATTAAATTAAATTAAATATTGTGATAGAAAGATTATACTAACATTGGTATCATCAAATGATTAAAATCAAGTTATTTGGTTGATATATATTTTCATATTATTATATTTTAAAGCCAAATTATTTAATAAAATATTGTTTTAAGATTAAAAAATAAAAAATGAATAAATTTTTAAATATAATAAAAGAAAATAAATATGGGAAGTAAGAGATAGTAGGGGTAGTTATGAAAATCTTGTTTTCCTTCCCAAATCTCTCTATATATGGAGAGAAAATTTGGAGAGAAAATGAGGCATGGGGCCCATCTTATTTTCTCTCCACTTTTCCTTCCTCCCACATTTTCTCTCCTACCCAAGGATGAGAAAAGTTGTTTCCCCTCATGTTTTCTTTTCTTGTTTTCTTTCCTTCCTAATTTTCCCTCAATCCAAGCAGGGAGTTAGGGACCAAGTTGCAAAGAAAAGTTTTCTAGGATCAAGAGATAAAAAAGTTAAAGGCTGTACTGAAGTCTAGGGGGTTGAATAAGAGAGATGAGGATAAATATGAGCCAAAGGTTATGTTAGAAACTTTAAAGGATGGTTCTTGAACCTAGACCCTAGCAAGAATTTAATTGTAATTTTGAAAAACTTCAAGCTAGAAAGAGTAACGACGGATAGTAAAATTTCAGAAAAATTTCAAAAAATGGGAAATGAAAGTGTTGAGGCCCATTTAAGGTTAAAATTAACAAAGATGCCCTTAGAATGGATTCTTAGTAAATTGGCTAATTATGAGAATTTTACCTAATTAAAAAAAATTAGTCAAAATTAATTATTTAAAATATGAAGAGACCTTGAATAATCAGAAAAAAAAAAAAGAGAGAGAAAAGTAGTTTGTAGATTATGACAGATTGTAAAACCATCCTTAACCCTTGAAAGTGCAGAAATTTGCTTTAAAGAAATTTAAAGCTGAATTTTACAAAAAAAAAGGGGTATCTGAAAAATTTTTAAATGAGGTATTTATAGGTTGGGTTTTGACCTGAGAAAAATTACAGAAATTTCTTTCAATGAAAGGGAGTTAATGAAGTAGAGGAATAAATTTCTGGAGCTAGAAAATATCAGAAAGTATTTGGTCAAAATTATAGTGGAATTATACATTTTGTCAAAGGCAAACCTTAAAAAAGAAATAAAATAATATATTATAACATATATGATAAATATGTTAAAGACATCTAGTTCAATAATGTAAGGTGGATGATATAAGGATGATAATGCAAGGGAACACATGGCAAACTTGATGAAACACTTAGCAAGATTATGGAAGACAAGGACTAATCAATAGACAAAGATCATGGAAGACAAGCCCTAATCAATAGACACATGTTAAGGTAAGTGGTAACTTGAATTAACCCTAAGGTAACATAGTAAATAAAGACTATTATAAATTTCCCTCCCCCTTCTCATTTAGTGAGATTTTGGCCAATAGAGGTTTTGAGGGGAGAGCATGAAATTTTGAGGTCAAGAAGAAAAGATGAAGAGTTTCAAGTTCCATGCAAGACCATGTTTCAAGACAAGGTAAGATCATAGTTTTTTAAGTAGTTTATGATGCTCTATGTCTTGCAAAGCTTGACTATGATTTTTGATATTTGGAAACATGAAACTCTAAGAGAAGGTATTGTCCAAATATGTTTAAGTTATAGAAAAAAGTTATTGATGATGGAATCGTGTTTAAACACTAGAAAGGAACAAGAATAAAGTGATTTTGTGATGAAAATGAAAAAAGTCTAGCTTCCCTTTATGTTATGTATATTTTTGGCCAAGACTAGGAATGATGTTAGGATTGAATTTTGATGATTTTGATAATTTTAATGTATTTAAATGAAAAATTATGTGGGATAAAGGTGAGAAAGTAAGTTTGAAAATATTAGAACTTAAAAAGGAAACTTTGAACTCTAAGACTTTCAACCATATTGAGTTCATTGGGAAAGAATTGAATTTTGTTTAATTTGAGCTTGCAAATAGATTCTACATGCAAAATTATAAGGGAATAGTATGTGAAATTAATTTTAAAAAGATTAAAATGAAAGCTCAAAAGTTAAATGTTAAAGTATGTTAAAGAGCAAAGTATTATTATATGACTCTCATAAATGAATGGCGATGATGTGTAAATGTAATTAAAGTTATGTGACATTAAGAAAAATGAATTGAAAAGGTTGATCAAACAACCTTGATGGTTGGAAGCAAATGGAGCAAGAAGAAAAATTAAATGTAAAAGGCAAAAAGTAGTAAACTTTACCTTATTTATATGTTTGGTATTTGTTTGCATGTATGTCATGTTTGTATGATTATATAATTTTATGAACTCATGCATTGTAAATGTGAATATATTTAAGATATGCCATAGGCCTATGTGTTTTATCATAAATGTATGATGATTTCCAAACATGTCATTATGTTATAAAGATGTTAAGTTGTAAGTATATTATGAATCTAAGTTTGCCATATGTATTTGGGTAGTTATTGTTTACTAATGAGATTCTCTCAATTTCACCCTCATTTAACAAATCATAGTAGGTTTCATGAACAAGGAAGATGATTGGTAATGTATGAAGTCAAAACGAAGAGAAAAATTTAAGAAATGTTATGTTATATTATGTTATTTTATGTTATGTAATTTCTTACGATGATAGATGTAATGAACATGATTATAATGTTATACACAGATGAATAATAATATTGGCATGTATGAATGAGTTTGATGACACATGAAAATGATCAAGTGTATGTTAAAATGATAGCATGCAAAATAAAAGAAGTTTATAACATGTTAATGTAAGTAAAGGGATAAACTTTCTCATCATGAGCAATAAACTTATGATAGAATAAAGGTAAAGTAAACGAATAAATTTGTTCATGAAATTTGGTGAGCAGTTAGTACACATCCTAAGCTTTAAAATAAATAATAGATTATCTAAAATGAATATGTATACTAAGAGATATAATTACTCAAAGTTAGGACAAGGAATATAGAAATGCATTGTTTGACCAAATAAACAGTATAACTTTATGTGTAATTTTAAAATGAATAAGCAAATAAATCAATGAGTATTTTTTTCTGTAGAGAATTGAAAGAATTTTAAATAAAGAATTAAATCACCTTAATACGATTTTTTTTCTAATTAGTTATGAATTTTTTAAGTTGTATAAAAATATGGAATTTATCAGTAAATAGTAACCTGAGAATAAAATTTCAAAATTTTAATCTACATGCTTATTTTGTGATCTGTTTAGGTTGTAACACTTCCAGACATATATTAAAAAAAGTAAATAGAATGATACTTCAATCTTAGCCAAAGCCTAATTTCTAGGGTCCTCCTTCCAAGCTTTTTCACCTCAGGCGAATTGACTGTGCTTAACCTCTCACACAATGTTCGGATCAGTATATTTTCAACAAATTCCAAATTACCTGCTAGTTTTTGCTGAAAACTCTGGTCTTGTGTCTGTTGATCTCTCATACAACAACTTGAGCGGGCATCTCCCTACAGAAAGAAGTAAGCTTCACAAGTTGGTAAGCCTCAATCTATGTAACAACAAATTTGAAGGTATCATTCCTGATGATTTTCCTGATTAACTGAGAGAACTCAATGTATCCTTCAACAATTTTTTGCATTGTCCCTGATAAATTAATGAAGTTTCCCGAATCAACATTTTACCCAGGAAATTCTTTGCGGATCTTTCCTCATTCGCCGGCTTCACCAGAAGATGGTGCTGACCTTAGGTTTAAAGGAAAAGGGGTCACATGTAAAACCTGCAACCAACATTGCCTTGATTGCGAGTTTGGTTTCTAGTGCTTTTGTCATGGCCCTTTTGAGTGTATTAAGTTTCTATGGAGTTCACTAGCAAAACCAAACAACTACACATGAAAATAGACTGAAAGACATTGCTTGTCAAAGTTCTTCTCCATCTCGTAGTGTACCTAATAGAAACGTAGAAGCAATATCTTCAACCTAGAAGGGGTCTGATGATGTTAGAAATGTTCATACTGCTATAGAGAAACCAAAAGATCTTGACCTTTTTGAATTAGTTGAGAATGGGGAACGAATATCATCTCCAATGTCTTTTTTATTAGCTTCAAATCCTTAATCTTCTAGAAGCCATCCTGGTGCTCTCAGAATATGCACACTGGATGAATTATATGGTTCTAACTCATGTATCTTAAACTAAGTCTTATATTAAATACAAAAGTTAGTATTAAAATAACAATTCTTTTTTTTGGGTTCTAATTTGGGTTGATATTGCTCGGCTAATATATATGGGTGCGTTGGTATTGCAACGGAAGAGTAGAGAAGCTGAAAGTTGCGAGAATATTTGAATATATAGAATAGTATATATTAACCTTTCGTCTTAAATATAAGAGCTAATTGAGAGATTGAATCTAGTTCTAAATATAATATCTCAATCTACTTTTAATATTTTTTTTTTAAATATTCCTATTGATTATAAGGGGTTCCTACTGAAAGGTAGTTTCAATGTACATGATTAAATAGAATAATGTAAAAAAGTCAACTCACATTTTTTTTTTACAAATAACCAATATAACTATTTTTTTAATCTCTTCAAATTAGTTATTTAGTTGTTATATTAAAGGCTGAATGTAATAGAGAATGAGCTTTCAATTTAACAATTTGAGTAATTGGCGCACTCACATCTGGAGAAAAGAAGATGAAGAGCAGTATTTAAGATTTGCAGTGTGTTTAGATTAGGTTGGTAAGATTGAAGTTTGCACAAATTACAATTTGCAAACTAAGGTTTGAATAAAAATTGTGTAATTTATTTGTGGTTGAGTATTTTTTTTTAAACTTTTCATATAATTTAATATTTTGAAGAAAAATATTAAAATTATAAAAATGAAAAAAGAGTTAATATATTAAAAATACTAAAAAATCTATTTATTTATATATATGATATATAATTATATGTGTTTAATAAAATATATAAAATCTCTATATAAGTCTAAAAGTTAAAACTATGAAATTCTAATTTGCATACCAACTATTTATAAATGAAAAGCTAAAAGTGACAAAAGAAATGGAGTAGGTGGCTTTACTCTTTTTCCTTTTTTTTTTAACATTTGGCACGATAAAAAAATTTCTAAATACTCATTAATCATTTATGAATATTTTTAGGGTATAGATAGCTTTTAAACCTTTAAAATTTGGGAAAATGACAGATAAAGAAGGTGGAATATATGATATTTTAATTTGGGAAGCTAAGAAAATATAATGACAAAGAGGAAAGTCCTTCCCAAATTGGAATTTTGAAATTCAGTGAAATGATAAAAACGCTTTTTGTCTTTTTTTTTTTTTAAAGCTCAGCCTGTCATTGGTGGCTGGCGGCCAGCAGCCACTGTCGGGGACTGAGGTTGTTGGGGAGAAGGAAGTTCAGAAGTTCCGTAGGATCGAGATGCCCATATTCGATGGGGAAGACCCGATAGCGTGGACCTTTCGAATGGAGTGATATTTCTTTGTTAATGTAATACCGAAGGTGGAGAAGTTGGACGCTACAGTAGTAAGATTAGAGGCGAAGGCATTGAACTGGTTTCAATGGACTAAGATGAGGTTGCCGATTACGAGTTGGAAGGAGTTTAAGCGGAGTGTGGTCAAGCGGTTTCACGTCGACCAGAATGGGAACAATCACGAGCGACTGGCCGGACTTAAACAGAGTGGGATGGTGGCTGAATATCAGGAAATTTTTGAAATGATCTCAGCCACTCTGGATGACGTGTCCAAGGCATCCCTAATGGGCATGTTCATGAATGGGCTCAAGGAGGAAGTCAAGGCCGATGTGATGGTCTTAAAGCCTTATGGACATTACCATAGAAATTGAGGGTCGAAACCAGACTCTTGAAAAGGCTAGGCAAAAACAAGAATCCAAGCTGGGACGTAAGGAGAACCCAGCTAGGTGGGTGAACCCAGTATCTCTGCAACCCAAGTTTTCACCATTCACTCAGCCATCCAAGGGCCCTATAACTCTATCAGGGAATCGCACTAACTCTAGCAAAGGTGTTGAAGTTTCTAAAGCCGCGAGCAACACCACTGCCACTCAAAACTTGATGACCCATGGCTGAAGCAGTAGCAACCAGAATACACGGCGACTGTCAGAGGCAGAAATGAACCGCAGAAGGGAGAAGGGATTATGCTTCAAATGTGAAGAAAAGTGGAGCCTGAATCACCGATGCAAGTAGAAGCAGCTTTAACTAATAGTAGTTGATTAAGGGTCGGGGGACGACATTAATGAGTACGACTTTAAAGAATTAGAATGGGAAGATGCTGACAAAGAGTATGTTGCCATGGAGTTATCTCAAACTACCATACTGGGCATCTCCAGTTATAAGACTATGAAGGTCAGAGGAGTCATCAATGGGAGAACCGTGCTCATACTGATTGATAGTGGGGCAACTCACAACTTTATCTCTCATCAGTTAGTAAAGAGCCTAGGGTGAAGGTGCCGCTAACCAGAATCTATTCAGTGGTAGTGGGAGATGGCTAACACGTTCTAGAAAGCAGAAGGTGTTCGGATTTGATGTTGAACCTACAAGGCCTGAGTTTGGTTCAAACATTCTACCCCTTTCCTTTGGCCAACATTGACTTGGTATTGGGAATTGCTTGGTTGGAATTGTTGGGCGAAGTAAGAGTGAATTGGGGGCAGCTTTATATGAAAGTGAAGAATGGGGAACAGTGGGTATGTTTGAGAGGGGACCCAACCTTGACGCATATGCAAGCAACTTGTAAGGCTTGTCGAAGGATCCTTAAGGGCAATTTTGAAGGATATTTGCTAGAAATAAACAGGGTGAAATTACAAGCTAAAGCAATAGGTGGTGACACGCAAATTCCCCCTAAATATAACAATTGTTGTAGTGCGGTCTGTCATGTAGTCACTAACCTACCTCCCTACCAATCTAAGGATCATGCTATCATTTTGAGGGACGGAGCAAAGATACCTAATGTAAGGCCTTGCAAGTTTCCTTACTTGCACAAAACAAAGATCGAAAAGATGGTGAAGGAGATAATTGAAGAAGGGATTATCTGACCTAGTAACAGCGCATTCTCAAGTCATATGCTCCTGGTTAAAAAGAAGGATGGGAGCCAGTGCTTCTGTGTGTATTATTGGGCTCTCAACAAGGTCACAATACCTGATAAATACCCCATACCCACTATGGATGAATTGCTGGATAAGTTAGGGGTGCTACATTTTCTCCAAGTTGTACTTAAAGTCAGGGTATCATTAGATTCGAATCAAGGCTTGAAACGAGCATAAAACAGCTTTTCGAACTCACGATGGACACTACGAATTTCTGGTCATGCCTTTCACCTCACCAATGCCCCCTACCTTCTAGTCCTTAATGAATGAAATCTTTCGTGTTTATTTGAGAAAATTTATTCTGGTGTTTTTTGATGACATACTTGTGTATAGCAGGGACTACCCATCGCATATAGAGCACCCTGATGCTACCCTAAAAATTCCCCAACAATACCAGCTCGTCATTAATCCCAAGAAATGCAGTTTTGGGGAACGACAATTGGAATACTTGGGATATGTCGTCTCGGTTGGAGGAGTGAGAGCTGATCCCACTAAATTGAAGCCATGTTGACCTGGCCAATGCCTCGAGACATCAAGGGTTTGAGAGGCTTCCTCAGGCTCATGGGTTACTACCGTAAGTTCATCAAGGATTATGGAAAGCTAGCAGCTCCATTAAAAACCTTACAAAAAAAAACGCATTCTGATGGGGAAGTGCTGTATAGTTAGCTTTCGAAAAATTAAACCAAGCTATGGTCAATGCCCCTGTCTTGGCAATACCATATTTCCAGCTGCCCTTTGAAGCAAAAGTCGACGTTAGTGGAATGGGGGTAGGAGTAGTGATGCAGCAAGGTCGTCTGATCACTTACTTTAGTTAACAATTATCCGAAAAGGCTCAACAAGGGTCTGTGTACGAGAAAGGAACTAATGGCCATTGTGTTGGCCATTAAAAAATGGCAACATTACTTAACAGCAAAACCCTTCATCATAAAGACAGATCAGAAGGCCCTGAAGTACCTATTGGAGCAGAAGGTGATGGACCCAGATCAAATGGATTTCAAAATTGATGAGCTATAAGTTTGAAATTTAGTATAAATCGAGTAAAGAGAACAAAGCAGTGAATGCGTTGTCGAGAAAAGAATCGCACAACAAGGCTATGAATGCTTTTTCATTATGGCAATATAACAGGATGGAAGAGTTTGAATTAAAAGTGGCAAAGGATGAGAAACTCTGCACCCTTAGACAATAAGTGTTGCTGGGCCAAGACGTACCTGTGGGCTACTCTTTGAAGAACAGTTACTTGATGTACCACGACAAGATAGTGCTATCTCGACATTCTCCTAAAACTGTATAACTGATTAGGGAATTCCACAACTCCCCTCTAGGGAGACACTCAATGTATTTACACACCTATAAAAGGTTGGCCAAGATGGTCTATTGGGAGAGGATGAAGAAAGATATCCAGGATCGAGTTGCATGATGCAAAATTTATCAATGCAACAAATATGAGGCCACCAGCCCTGCTGGGTTGCTACAGCCTCTACTCATTCCCTAGCAAGTTTGGGAAGACATTAGCATGGACTTCATTGTGTGGCTACCTAAAGCACAGCGGTATGATACTGTTATGGTGGTAGTGGACAGATTTACAAAGTATGCTCACTTCGTCCCTCTTTCACACCCATTCACTGCTAAGGATGTGGTCGAGATTTTCATCAAAGGGGTAGTCAAGTTACACAGATTCCCAAAGTCCATAGTCTCGGACACAGACCGAATATTCATTAGTCTATTTTGGAGGGAGTTATTTACTCAATCGAGAACTACACTTAAGCTCAAGGTATCACCCTCAAACAGATGGCCAAACAGAGGTAGTTAACAAAAGCTTAGAGACTTATCTGAGATGCTTTGCTGGAGAGTGCCCGAAAAGATAGATCAAAATGTTACCTTAGGCTAAGTTCTGGTTCAATATTACTTACAACCATTCGTTGTGTACTACACCTTTCAAGGCACTGTATGGGAGAGATCCACCCACGATCTTCAAGTGGAAGGAAGGTAATTCTATGGTGGAAGAGGTCAATAACCAGATGAATGAACAAAATGAAACTCTTCAGCAACTCAAGTTTCATCTGGAACAAGCCTAAGTCAAAATAAAAGAGCAAGCGAACAAGAAAAGAGATGTGGAGTTTTAGGTCGGGGACAAGGTTTACTTAAGGATACAGCCTTACAAACTCAAGAATCTAGCCAAAAAGCAGTATGAAAAATTGGCATCTCTATTCTATGGGTCTTATGATATACTGCAGCGTATCAGAAGGGTTGCTTACAAATTGAAATTACCACCTACAGCAAGGGTCCACTCAACGTTCCATGTGTCACAACTTAAGAAATCACTCTCCTCCACAGTGTCAGAGTAACTGCTACCTAGTTTTTTATCAAAAGAATATGAGCTACAAGTCAAACCAGAAAAAATCCTTAAGATTCACATTTTGACCGATGGAACCAGACAAGTCTTTAGTTAAGTGGTAGAACCTACCTGATTGTGACAACACATGGGAAGATATGACCACTATAGATACTCAATTTCCCTTGGGGACAAGGTGAAACTTTTAAGGGGTGGTGATGATGGCCCCAACCTTGTCCAGCCCAAACTTACAAGAGGAAACATTACAAAGGCCTACCCAAAGGTAAGCCGGGGTGGGAGTGAAGAGGGGGAACCACAAGGCAGCTAAGGATTCCGGACAGGGGACTACTAGTGACCAAAGTAGTGGCAAGACGGTTATCTAGGGAGATGTGCAAGTGGAGGAGGCAGGAAAAAGGACTAGGAAGTGGGTGGAGAGCTCCAGCCTCTCAAATCTCTTAGAGGACCAGCTTGCTGGTTTTATCTATCTTTCTTATTGCTTTCATTTATTGTAACTCTAGGACTGGCTATAGTTATTTTATTATCTCTGTTTACTGCTTCTTGTGAGAGGAAGGGTTATAGCCAACTATTGATGATTATACAGCGATACAAAGACCAGTTCCATCACTACCTAACTTAGGAAATAATCTTGAGAGATTTACCCCAAGTCACTTATGACAGATAGCTCATTAGGGCAACGTTCCCTCTCAAGCTAGCATGCTTACTTATGAAAAACTTGAATTTGCCTCTGTCTAGTTGTTTGGTGAGAACGTCTGTTGCTTGAGAGGACCTTGTGTAGGATAGATAAATTACTTCTGACTCAATATTTTCCTTTATAAAATGTTGATCAGTTTCTACATGTTTAGTCCTATCATGATGGACTGGGTTGTAAACCATTTGCAATGCTGACATGCTGTCGCACTATATCTTTATGGGCAATTATGTGTTTATTTTTAAATCCTGTAGTACTCGTGTGATCCAGATTCCTTCACATACTCCATCTGGTATTTCCCTAAGTTGAGCTTCTATGCTACTTCTTGAGACTACAACTTGTTTTTTACTTCTCCACATTACAAGATTACCCCACACAAAGGTAATATCTTTTGTTCCCTGGATCATGCCCATGTCCTACATCTATATATATCTCTATTCCTATAGCTGTTGACTTGTTGAAGAAGATTCCTCTTCCAGGTGTTATTTTTAATTACCTTAAGATAGTGTATATAACCTTCATATGTTGTTCTTGTGGCTTTGATCAGAACTGGCTTACCATGCTTACAGCATAGCTTATGTCAGGTCTAATGTAGGACAAATAGATTAGTTTTCCAACTAACTATTTGTACCTCTCAGCATTAACTGGAACTCCGTCCTTTTGTATTCTAAATCAATAGATTGGTCCATTAGTACTGGTGATGGCTATCTCCAAGCATTCTACTTTCTTTGAGAGACAGAAATTCCCTGACGTGATCTAGCAATTTCTATTTCTAGGAAGTACCTTAGGCCTCCTAGATCTTTTACTTCAAATATTGTGGCCAATTTCCTTTTGAGTTTTTGTATCTCTTGAAGGTCATCTCCTATCACTACAATCTCATCAACATAAACAATCAAAGTTGAGACTTTTCCTCTTATATGCTTCACAAACAAAGTGTGATCTGCTTGGCATTGTGTATGTCCTGATCCTTTTACTACTTTGGTAAACCGCTCAAACCAAGCTCTTGGCGATTGCTTTAGTCCATACTTGTGCAATTGGCATGCCAAATTCTTGTTTCCATATTCGACAACACCTTCAGGTATCCTCATATCCACTTCTTCCTCAAGGTCTATATTTAGAAATGAATTCTTTACATCTAGTTGATGTAAAGGCCAATCAAGGTTGGCTACCAATGAGAGAAGAAGTCAAATGGTATTTAATTTTGCCATAGGAGTAAATGTCTCTTGATAATCAATTCTTTGGGTTTGGTAATGCCTTTTTGCCATTAGTCTTGCCTTAAATGTATTGATCGTGCCATTAGGGTTATATTTGTGGTAAAGACCCATTTGCACCCAACTGCCTTTTTTCCCATGGGAAGGTTCACAATTCTCTATGCCTGATTTTTGTTAAAGGCCATTAACCTCTCATCTATGGCCTTATGCCACTTGGGATCTTTTATTGCTTCTTCAAATGTAGTTGGAATTTTTTCTTCAATCTTGGTTACCAAACTTTTCATACATAGAGACAACTTATTATAAGAAAAAAAATTACTTATGGAATGTTTCCTACATTGTCTTAATCCTTTCCTTAAAGTAATAGGCCACCCAAGATCACCAGGTTTAGGGATTGGAGTTATCTTATGGTTTTGAATAGAACATTACTGTTTAGGACTTCTGTCTCATTGATGTCTCCTTCTTCTTCACCTCCTTGCTGATTCCCCATTGTCTAATGTGTTAATGGGTATTAAAGAGGTATTTTGAGGATCTAAATATGGTTCAGACTGGGGTTAATCATTCTGATAGGCACTTTGGCTTGATTCACGATTGATGGTAGGAATTTCAGGGCTATCTGTTGCCATTGCAGGGCTGTCTAGTATAATTTCTGGGCTATGTGGTGTAATTTCATGTCTGTTTGGTGTATCTAAAGGCTTCTATTCCCTATTTCTCTCCCCTTGAATGGATGGCTTTGGATAGTAGGCCAAGTGTTCTTCAAAAGTGACATCCATTGTGACAAAAAATTTCTTTAACTTAGGGGAGTACTATTTATACCTCTTTTGTATATTGGAGTATCATAGAAAGATGAATTTAATAGGCATCTGAATACCTTCATTGGAATGTTGGTTTCAAGGGTAGTATTTTGGTAGTGTTTGAGGAGGAGGTTGATAGGAGTTTCAAAGTTTAGGGTTTTAGATGGCATTCGATTTATAAGGTAAACTATAGTGAGGATGGCTTCTTCCCAGGAGTTTTTGGGAACATTATGTGTGAACATTATTACTTTGGTTACTTCAAGCATGTGTCTATTTTTCCTTTTGGCAGTTGTTGGGGGGTATTGACACAACTTGTTTGGTGGTGAGTCCTATTTTCTTTGAGGTAATTTTGTAAGGTTCCACTCATGTATTCTCTCCCATTGTTACTTTTAAGCACGGATAGAAGTCTGGAACTAGTTGGTAATCATTTTTGTGGAAATATATAAAGGTAAAAGGGAGGTCAGATTTATCTTTCATGAAATAAATCCATATGAGGTGTGTGTGATCGTCTATGAATGTGACAAACCGCCTTGAATGTGAAAGAGATGTTATGCAAGAGGGTCCCCAAATGTCACTACGAATTAAATTGAAAGGTTGGGAAAATTGGTGGGGATGGCTTTTGTAGGTAGTTTTAATATGCTTTGCAAGTTGACAAAATTCACAAGAAAAGGATCAAGTATCTTTATTCATGGAGGGAAAATTTTTAACATGTAATGAAAATTAGATGGCGTAACCTATAGTGTGATAGTAACACATCTTTATTGGATGAAACAATAGATAGAGCAACAGTTAGCTTTGAGGGCCAGAATAGATTTACCTGTGTATACAACATAACCAAAAGGTATCACCTTTTCCAAGGTTTCATGCTTATCCAGTATCTTTCACAGCAATTCAATTTTGTCCTTATTTAGGCTTGCACTAGTTCTAGCATATGCTCTCCCTTTTGGTTTTCCTCTCTTTAGAGGCTTTCCATGCAATTTCCAACAAACTTTTTTGGCATGCCCTTTCTTTCGGCAATGATCACACCATTGATTTTGTTTATTCTTGTCCCTTTCTTGTGTCCCTCCTTTAATCACTAGGGCATTGGGTTGTACTTCAGTAGTAGAGTCTCCTGAAGTTAATTTCTTTATGCTTTTCTCTTGTCAAATAGTAAAGATCACGCCATTAGGTTCTACGAACTTCTTGACTTATAATTCTCCCTTTTACTTCTTTGAACTATGCGTCTAGGCTAAGGAGAAATTTAAAGACTCTGTTCTTTTATCTTTTTGTAGAGAGATGCATCTTTAGGATGCTTTCACTCATGCACATCATATGGGTCAAGCTATTGCCATTTAACAAATAGCTCAATATAATACTGTGTAACTGAGATATTACCTTTCTTGAAGTCATGAAGGAAACTCTCAATTTCTAGCAAGGCTATTTTATTCTTTAGTAAGGTCAACATGTCTTGAGCAGCATCCCAAACTTCCTTTGTAATTAGAAAGAGCGAGAAGTTGCTACTAATTTCAGTGGTTATTGAATTGATTAGCCATGCTTGAACTATTGAATTTTCTACCTCCAAAGTCGCATATTTATCATCTATTTCAGAGGACTTTTGTGCGGAACTTGTGAGGTAACCGTATTTCCTTTTGCCTATGACATAGAGCCGTATACTTGTTGCCCACTGTAGATAGTTCTCTCCATTTAGTCGATGAATGGTGATGGATACATGGTTGGTATCAGTTTGGGTCTGGCCTTCAGGCTAAGTTGTGGCTACAAGACCCATCAAATTGGCTTTTGGGTTTGACCAAGCACAAAGTATAAATAGATGCAAGCTCTCAATAATAGAAGAGAGATCGACGAGATTCTAGCCTCAGATTATGATATAATAAAATCAGAATTACAATCTTGGAAAATCAGCAATTAAATCCCCTAATTTTAGGCTACCTAGCTTTGGAAATAATTTGGAGAGATTTACCCTAGGTTACTTATGGCAGACGACCTATTGGCCCATTAGGGTTTTCACTAACAAAAAGAAATGTTTTTGTTTTACGCCTTGAGAAAGCACATGCTATAATAGTCATGGAATCTAGTACTTTTACATTTATGTGGCTTTCTTTGTCAAATCTATCAACCAAATGCATAGATCATGGGAAAGGTATTCTCATATCAAATCTACTAAAAAACAATGATTCGTGAAATTAATCTTTTATTGCTTTTTCACACTATCTTCTTCCAATTGAAAATTTTGAAGTACATTGTTGTTATAAGTCAATTGTTAGTTTTAGTTGTGAAATAGAATTGAAAAAGTTCCAACACTTTCAATGTAATTCTTATAGCTGGCAAAACGGGTCGGTCTGACCTTACAAAGTCGAAATTTGAAAAATACCGCAATTTGCTATGCCCAACCCTTAAATAGATGGACTTAGGGCTATCAACATAGTAAGAGACGTGGATATGATTTTTAGACATAAATATGAATAAAATTAAGTCACAAATACAAAAAATCATCATATCTAAATGTCCGTCAACATACAAAAAATCTAAAACATCCACTAGACATAAGTCAATACCATAGACATCCAAAAGTTTCGTTAAAAGTAGACAAATGTTTTCACTGGAAAAAAAAACCGTGGACAAACACTATCATCACTATCATCAATTGTAAGAATATTTGATTGTACTTCACTAGTAATAGGCTCTTCTTAACTTCCAAAAATATCAATGATTTCTTCTCAATATTATTTAGCTATTCTAGAGTTTAATATGTCTTCTTCTGTCTTTTTTAATTGAATTTTTTACCCACCAGTAAGTTTATATAAAAGTATCAATGTTAAGTTTGTTTTATAGGTTTCAACTTAGCAACCACTGGGGATTGATTCTGTGTTATCTGCTTACTACTTCCGGCCTACAAACAAGGTCTTATAATTAAGACCGAAGGTAGTATTTTTTTTCTTAGGCTTTAATTGTGAAAATCACTTTGCTCCACAATCTTATAGGAAATCTAAAATATCTTAGCACTTTGTATTGATCCACAGTATGCTTTTAACTATTTCATCTCCTTTTTTTTTTTGGGTTCAGGATGGCCTTCTTTAGTTTTGTCTAGCTCGTTTGTCTAATTCTATTTAAATATAGAATAAACATTTTGATGTAGAAAAAGTGTTAACTTATTTATTAAAATTTTATAACATATATACAAATTAATATGTATCTATTGGTTCAATCATTAAAATTTTTGTTTTGATGCGGGGAACATATTTTGTTTATTTTATGTAACTGTTAGTTCAAATAAATACAAATTTAAAATTTGATTTAGGATATGGAGAATATATTTTATTTATTTTAATATCGTTAGAGAATGAGATGTGAGCTGAGAGTGAGTGAAAGACTGAAAGTGAAACTTAGAGAGGGAGAGTGTGTAAAATGGCAAGGACTTAGGTTAGGGTCAAAAGAAAAAAAAATATAAATTAAGAAGAAGAAAAAATTACTGTTGGCAGGTTTAAACGAGTTGACCCGTTTATATTTCAGCCCTACAAAACTAATCCTTTTAAGTCTAAGTTCTATTTGAAGATCCCAAATTACAAGCTCGGCTCTCAACTTAAAAGGGTTTAAACGGGCCAGTCCGACGGTCTCGGCCCATTTTCCTAGCTCTAGTAATTCTGGTGTGAGAGACTAGTTTTTGCATTTCCTTTTTTTAGTTATTATTTTTTTTTATTGTTACTTTCTGCTTTGAGGTTAGAAGAAAAATCCTACATAGGATTCAAAGTTCTAGTCTAGGGAGAAGAGTCTAAACTTGTTCTTTGAAAACAGACTAGGATATAAGGAGAAAGATAGAAACCTTTCTAAGATTTGATAGAACCTGATTTTGTTGTCTTGTTGCACAATTTATCCCTAACCATGTATTAAAATAAAACTAATTTTTCTCTATGTGTGGAAATATATATAAGAAGAATTACAATAAGGTCCTAAGGAATACAACAATTAAAAAATCATAATGACAAGTTAGAAGTTGTCATTTCTTACTCTAAAATTTGTCATTACAAGCTGTTCAATTATTTTATATGCGCGCGCACACATATATATATAAGTCGACAAAGCTTGATCAATTAAGTTACTCCGGATAGGTAGAGACGAAGATGATTTAATAATTTCATCCATACGTGTGTAACTTGGGTGTAGTCTCTTCGGATCTAACAGGAACGTCCTAACCATAACCAAAACATTCCAAAGCTGTTTACTTTTCCTTTGTTAAAAACTCAATAAAATTATTTATTGGTGTCTCAAAGAGGTTATTGTTTTGCTCAGTCATATACACACACACTAATTCCTTATATTAGTAAAGTTATGAGTAAGGAGACTGTTTCTTATGCATTATACACGCGGAGAGTAAAATAGAAAAAATAATCAAGGTAAATCAAGACATTTGCAACAATAAAGAATCAACTAATAAAGGCTCATAAAGCGTGAATGATTGAGCATAAATTTTGGAATTCTCATATTCCCCTTTAAGTTAGATTATAGATATCAATCATGTTCAATTTGTACACCAGGTCTTTAAACTTCTTTCTATGTAGCCCCTCATTAAAGATATATTTGTTGTTTGATTTCACGTAGACTCATGTATGATGTCTGAAATCGCGAAGCCAATCTCACAATGGCAGAGCACAAAGACGACTCGCCCGCTGCGCTAAACCCGCTGCGACTTCGTGTTTGCTATCCGGTGGCCATGCTCTCTTCCCTTTCTTTCGTTTTAAACGGCAAATGTGCTCTCTGCTATGATAGAAATAATAACACACTCATACTATTAATTATAGTAACTAACATTGATATTAATTTTTACCAATTTTTTGAAAATTTTAAAATATTTTTTAGTAAATTAGAATATAAGTGCGTGTTTGAGCAAAACCAAGGTTCTTAACATGAGAGGCTTTAAACTTAACACATTAAAAATTAAATACTTAATTTGAAAAAAATTAAGGAAATAAGATAAGTTGGTTAATTATAACAAATTTATATTGATTTTTCTAAACTACCTTATCTAATCATGTGTATTAGAATCACTCCTTGTTAGAAACCTTTACAATCCATACGGACATTTTAGATTAAAAAAAATCATAAATTTAGGAAATAAAGTGAATTGAGATATTATATTTAAAACCAAACTCAACTTTCTAACTAACTCGTATATTAAAAAATGAAAATAGTATTGCTCTTTGAGATATCTCAAAGGATATAACTTTATCTACGCGACTTCAAAATTTTCAAGTGATACGTGGTTGAAAAGTTTTTTAAATATATTTTTCAATGAAAAAGTTTGCGTTACAACTCAATGTATGTTATGAGATGTGATTATAATTTAAAAAAAAAAAAACAGAGAGTTTACGTTACAACTCAATGTATTTTATGAGATGTGATTATAAAAATTATGACACTGATTAGCCATTCGTCACGCCTTTGCCGTCCCGGTGATGGTCACTAATCGAAACCAGAGCTTTGGTGCTATGGACAACTCCCACAGGTGACTGCTCTCTATTGAAGCCAACCACTCCAATTGTCACCATAATTTTTGGTGACAAAATAATAAACCACTTCTTGGATCCTAAAATTAAGCCACCGAGCTACTTTAAATTAACTATTTTGTTATCATGGTGCAAATCCCACCACTCTTGAATCTCAAAAAATTTCATTTTTGTTAAAATGGTGAAGAGTAGAAAATATAAGGAATGATAAAACTCGAAGTTTGAGGATACATGTCCTACACTTGTTGGAATTTACTGCACTTTGTTGTCATTTTCACCATGTCATTCTACACATTGCGTTGAGGACTTCCGGTCTCTTGCAAAATTTTCTGTTGTTTAATCCATAGCAGCAGAGAGCGTCGATTCCAACTTCCTGCAGGGCTCATATGGCGTAATCATAAAACATAAAAATGGGCGCTTTGAGGGTTTTTGCAAGGCCTCTGGGACGCTGCTTGCGTGGAAATTCCAAACCCTATCTCACTCGCAATCGGCCATTCCTAAGCTTCATGACTGTTTCTCAGCAAATTGTTCCATGCAATTCCGATCGATGGCAGTTTCAGTATCAGAATCATAGGACTCTCATTTTGGAGTCCTTCGCTTCTGAGTTCGTCAAGTTTCGAAGACTCGCTGACCCGGATTCCGGTAAAGCTTTCCCCAAAAATGGCTGCGAGTGGCTCTCTAATCTATATCTAATAGTATATAAAAATCAAACTGATTGACTGTGTCTCTATATTCTGTCGGGATTCACCTGAAAATGGTTGCTTTTGGCCACAAAAAAAATGAAAATGATTCATCTTGCGATTTACTATATTACCTTCTCTTCGAATCTAAATTTGATGAAAATAAAAGGGCTAAGTATGAGTTATTTTTAATGGCGTTTCTTGATTCTGTGCATGTGACTCTCTTGCATCGATCTTGTGCTACTCTATGAACTTTATCAAGCTCCTCTACGTGTGCGCGTTGGGGGGGGAGGAGATATCCTCATGATCACAAAAACTCTTATTCAATGGTTTCCTGCATTATTTTGAAATGCAGTTTGGAGGGTGTAATTTGAATTACAGGTCCATTTTAAAATCATTTAAGCATTTACAGGCATTTTTGAAGTTAGCTTGGACCGGGCTGGAGCTAAAAATGCTATAGGGAAAGATATGCTGCGAGGTCTGAGGCATGCATTAGAATTCATTGATCGAGAGTCATCTGCAAAGGTTGCTATGATCCGAAGCTCAGTTCCTGGGGTATTTTGTGCTGGGGCCGATTTAAAGGTAGTTCACGAGGTTTCATGTCCATCTTGAAAAGAAGACTAGTTTCTTTGTATTTTGTAACTCAACTCTTCTTATAAGCCTAGAACTAATGTAGTAATGTATCCAAGCTATGCCAAATCAAAAAATAGATAAATTTCATTTAAATGCCTTCGCAACTGTTGATTTGGTTGTTGCTATGAGACAGACTTGATTAGATTTCCTTTTACTTTTATTCACACAGCAGAGTAATGTACTAATGTGTGCGTCTGAGAGTTTTATGTTTACTGAATCACAGGAGCGCCGGACAATGAGTCCATCAGAGACTAAAGATTTTGTGAATTCTCTTCGCTCTACATTCTCTTTTCTAGAGGTTAGTTCACATCATTAATTGGTTTTCAATTATGTATAATGAATAGGTAGCAGATGAAGCACCATGTGTAATTCAGGCTGACAACACCTAAGGCAGCTCTTAGCATAAACTTTCTAATTTTTAGTTCCATTTCCTTTTTGCATTCTTTGACAGTTCCATAACAAATTTATTTTTGACCACTGACATCCAACATGTGAGTGATTTTGCCTCCTTTTTTTATTAAAAAAAACAAAACAAAACAAAACAAAACATGTTCGGTTTGTTTTCCTTTTTGTCTTTAGTGATGAATATATCTCCGTGGAAGAGCTTTTATAGGTTGTCAGTGATGCTTGTTGGTTGTTGCTTGAGTTGTACTTTGTGGCATAATTCATGGCATCTCTGTTTTTCCGTCTTTTTCATCTTCATTGACACTTGAAAACTAACATTATACGAATTTGTTTGAGCTTTATCCAGGCACTTTGCGTACCAACTATTGCTGTTATTGAAGGAGTGGCATTTGGTGGTGGACTTGAAATGGCTCTGGCTTGTGATATTCGAATATGTGGTAGTTAAATGTGGAGCATTTTTATATGTTCTCTTTATGTATGCTTGGAATGTGATACATCATATGAGTATTCGACTTAGATTATTTCTCTTTTATGGCGTAGGAGAAGATGCTCTCATGAGTTTGCCGGAGACAGGACTTGCTATAATACCAGGGTATCTCTCCTCACTTCTTCTATCCTTAACACTGCCATTTGTAACTGCGTTCATCAGTTCTGCCGTCTAATTATGGATGGAGACATGGCTGCGTTTTCGATAGTAAAGTATACAGTCCTAAAAATGTGGGAAGTTATAAATCAAGGATTGGTTGTTAAGAGATCAAACTATATTTCATCGTCTAGGTCGGTGGGATAAAATTTAGGAGATAGCACTTTTAACTTTGCTGGAAAATGAGATTGGCTCTGATGGAATCCTAATTGGCACAGGGCAGGTGGGACACAGCGACTCCCTAGATTGGTTGGGAAGGCAACAGCTAAGGATATTATATTTACTGGTCGAAAGATTAATAGCAAAGATGCACTGTCTATGGGTATGTAAATTGGGCATTTGACTCATTTCATTCTCTGATTGGTAAATTTCTGATCCATGTTCATAAAATTCGACAGAGTTTTGCGTTGGCTGATTGATAAATTTCTGATCAACTAATTGAACACAAATTAGAGAGTCAAAAGAGCATCATTTTTTGTGGTCATAATATGCCACCTTTATATTGTGAGCTACATGCATACTGTTCCTCTAAACTTACAGTTTAGCTCAAAAGCACCTCCAAAAAAAAAAAAATCCTGAATGCGGAGGTAGGTTCTCCAAAAAGACGTAACCTCGCAAAGTAATAACTCTAGGAGATGTATCATATTTTGTGGCTCCTATTGTGCTTGCCTAGGCTTTCTTGCAAACATCCTGGAAGTCTTAACCATCACCAGTGAATTCCTGGGAAGCTAGGAGAAAGATCAGCACCAATGTGCAACTTTTCAAAACTAACAAATTATTAGTTTTTTTCCTTTTTGGAGGAAAAAGCAATGAACTGCAATATCTTTTGGTATGAAGCATTGAGAATAAGAGATTATTGAGAAAAACCATTAAAAGAGTATTTAGTATGAGTAATTGCTTGTTACATGGGATTAAGCAAATCCATGTAGGTGGGATTAGAGAATACCACCTCCCCCCATGGTATTCTCCAATTCCACCTATATCAATTTATTCAATCCCAAGTAACAAGTCATCTCTCATACTGAACACTCTTTTAATGATTTTTGTCAATCTCAATCCCAATCCTTACTCCTTATTTTCAATGCTTTGTGCCAAACGAGACCTGCCAATTTTTTCTACCAATAAGATCAATAATACTTACTGAAGAAGCTTACATTGATGCAGGTTTAGTTGATTACTGTGTTCCTTCTGGTGAAGCTCATTCAAAGGCACTTGCTGTCGCTCAGGATATAAGTCAGAAGGTATCTCCCTAGCAAAACCTTTTTGCGCTTGAAATGATAATTAAACCAAAGCTATGTGCCACTGAATTTCTGTGCATGAATGGTAATGACTGATTTTCTGATTTTTTTTTTTTGGTGCATTTTCTTTTTTTGTAGTTGACTAAAATTTGTAAGTTGCATGGAGCTAACTTCAATAAAACAAAGAAAAAGATTTTTCTTTTTTTTTGGTCCAATGGTATGTGGTTATCTTTTACATGTTGTTCCTTTGTTTCCTCTGACTTTTGCTGCCTGCGAGGACTAAAACAGATCAAGAGGAGACCCTAGTTTCTCAGATCTTTATCTTGTATAATTTGGTCTCAGAACCTTTTGATACTTATATCTGCTAAGTAAAGAATATCTATTTTGTTTCTTTCTATTGGTCTCATCGTAAGTTCTAACAAAATTTGTGACACACGATGAGCAATTATGAAGTCAAAATGATAATTCTACTTGAAAAATGGTAATTCTGTTCTTAACAGGGTCCTGTCGCAATTAGGATGGCAAAGAGAGCCATTAATGAGGGAGTAGAAACTGATCTGGAGTCAGGTTTGGCCTTGGAAGAAGAATGCTATGATGAGGTGCTGAATACTAAAGATCGGTTGGAAGGTTTGGCTGCATTTGCTGAGAAGCGGAAACCAAAGTACACTGGTGAGTAAAAGGATCATTATTTCACTGCTACTTCTGGCTGCATATTGGAATGAACAGGACATAGAACGTGGTGATCATGAGTGGTTATAGATACTTGGTGAGTGCATAACTTGAAAGCATTCACCTTTCTGTTTTTTTGGGTTAACAAGAAAGTAATTTACTAAAGTAGTGTTCTGGGGCTGGTCAGTAGAAAGAATCTAGCATGACTGTAAGGCTGATTATGTCACATGAAAGAAATGACAACAGTACAAGAGAAACGGGTTTCTGTTACTTGAAGTTCAAATTGATTCATGGCATGAGAAAATTGGCATAGCCACATTGCTGGTTAAATATAATAAATAATCTCTTGTGATGTAAATTGATTGCTTAACATAGCCGTTTTATGATTATCATGTATTCACCATTTAAATTTAAAATGTGGCTTGCCCTAGTAGCAGCAACAATAGTTAAGAATGGTTACTGCTTTCGTTAAAAAAGCTTATGGCAAACTCTACACAAGATTTTTGTAGAGTTGGCTTATAATTCGTTTGCTTTCACATGGAAAGCCATCGAAATCATGATTTTGGTAGTTGTTAATTACTGTAAGTGCTATTATTGATCTCTATAATTTAATTGAATTTTGATTTTCATCCTTATTTATAATTTCAAATTGTGATTTTTTAGTAGTATTAACCTTGTTAACACTGTCGAGCTCAATGACCAAACCAAAACTCGTTAAAAAATGTAGGAACCAAAATCAAAACTCATTAAAAGATACGAGTCAGAACTTAGGAGATGTTTGAGGGAAACCAAATTATAGTTTGAAAAATGGTTTATAGAGAAAAGGTTATTTTGGAAATAGATTTAGAAGAATAAATTTTGTAAGGAAAAAAAATAATTTTGATAAAATAAAAATATTTGGATTATAATCAAAATCACTCTTTTTATATGCAAACTAAAATGACATAAATTAATATGATAATTACATAAACATATATTTTAATTTATACTTTTGTATGAAATAATAAATTTGTAAATAGCTGTCACCTACCTATCTTCTCATTCTTCTTAAAATATTCAATTTTGCAAAATTTAATTAATTTAAATTTATTTGGTTAACCACCAAATAGCTTAGATTATCACGCGATTCATTCTTCACGTTCTGTATATTTGTACATTGGAAATTTTTAATGCGTTATTTGTTTTTCCCCGGGTGTGTTACGATAATTTTAGAAAAATTAAATAACCATATATAAGGGCAATTTTTTATCATATGAGATCTTAATAACTAATTTGTGGATAATAAAAAAATTATTTATATAATGTGTGTTATTTTTTATTTTTCTGAAAATTATTGTTAATCATACGCATTAAAACTATCATTTGATATTATGATGTGTAATTACTGTGAGAACTACTAAAAATAAATAAATAAATATGAGGGTTGAAGTGAATTATAATCTTATGTTTAAAATCAAATTAAATCTTTAATTAGCTCTGATATTAAGAACTGAAAGTATTATTGATATAATTAATTAATAATTAATATGTGTATATACTCTAAAAGTATCAAACCATGGTTTTATGCCTCCAAAAGCCCCCCCAAAAAAAAATCACTTATGGAAAACCATAAATATATTCCCAAATCATAGTTTTCGTTCCAAAAATAATTTTACGAAAAATCGTGATGTTTGGATGGGGTTTTTTCAAAACTATGGTTTTAAGGGGCATCCAAGCAACTCCTGCTAAACAGATAAATTAAAAAAATCCCCAATTTGCCTATTGTTTAGGGAAATCTTGAGAAAGAGGAAGTCTCTGTCTGGCACCAAATAATGATATGGCATTTCTTGCTTCTAGGCATGTAATCCGCGGGTTGGGATTACGAGTGTTACTAGCTCAAAGGCTGATTATGTGAAACATAAATATGAGAGAAATAGGTTTACGCTATTTGAATTGCAAATTGATTCATGGCATGAGAAAGTTGGTGAGCATAGCCACATACTGGCTACATATGATAATTAATCTCTTGTTATTTTAATTAAATTAATTGCTTGACTAATTAAACTTAAAATGTGGTCCACCAGCGATGAGAATAGTTAAAGTGTAATTCCTACAGGCCAAAAAATTCCTACTTAAGTAGTCTAAGTGAAAATTAAGATTTTCAATGTGGCGGCTTATAGTTTCTTTGGTTTCACATCGAAAGCCATTCAAATCGTGATTTTAGAACTAGTAGTAGTAATTTACTTCAATAGGAAAGGATTTTAACGATTTACAACATGAAGCCAAATATCTACTCCCTCTGGTCTATATTATTAGAGTCTTCAAGAAGGATTTTTTTTTTTGGTCAATTCATAGATATTTTATAGTTCAATTTTTTTTCCCATTATTAATAAGGGCAAAGAGAGTTAAATTTATTGTTGAAATTTAGTATGGTTAGTAAAAGTAAAATTAGGAATCATTTAAATTTCATGACAATTTCATGTTAACTATTGTTATTGCTACGTGTGAATTAGTTAGATATGTCTTATATTATTAATCGGAAGCAGTATATAACTAATAATCCAAATACTTTAGTGATTTTAGTGCAGTGATTAGGCACGTTGATCCCAAAAAACTCAAGGGATTTGTTCGCGCCTAGAGTAACTAACTAAAATATTTCTTCCAATGGAAAATGAGGAAATGATTCTCAAGTAGACGAATTTTTGTGGGTCGTTGCTTAAACACAAAGAAATTAGTCATCCATGGGAATATATTTAAGACAAAAACTGTTGGTAGATATATTTTAATTAGATACTTCTGAAATTTTTTTTGGTTCCCCACCCAGTTCACCAAAGCTTTGCCCTGACTACTTTTGAAAATTAATAATGAAGTACATATAATTGAGCGCTTCACATGACATGATTCCATGGAAACTTTTTTTATTTTTTTTTCATTTGATCACATAGATATTTTTCTATTAAAAGCGATCTTATTAAAGATATTGTCAAGCACTGTATGTGTCTACCTCTGTCAATGAAGATTTTAAATTTTGATTTTTTGTTTGCTAGTGACTAGTCGCTTTTCTGTTTGTCTTTTTAATTAAGCAACTGAGGAGAGGCCATTTGTTTGTGAACGGATCGAACATGTGGTCTGAAATTTTCCAGAAGCGCAGCTAACGTAAACCACAAAGAAATCAACATCTTTGAGAACTCAACGACTTGAAGAGATAACTGAGGGTGACCGATCTAATTACAGTGTGAATATGTATTTGACAATGGTGTGCTGCGTGTTCTTTGACTTTTCGTGAATGTGAAAACAAAACAGTAATACTCCGGTTTTTAGATAAGACCTAGTTATTGAGTTGATTTTGGTTCTAAATATAAAACCTGTTGAGTTGAGATAACTGAGGGTGACTGATTTAATTACAGTGTGAATATTTGGTAATTTTTTCTAATTACCGTTATAGATACTCCATCAAATATAATCAAGTAAAAGAGAATAAGTATTAATAAAAATGATTATGGTATTTTAAGAAAAACATGTCACATTTTTATAATTAACTAACTTACCTAATTTTCTTAATCTAATCAAATTAGTTGACTAAATTTTATATTAATAACTAGAGGAGTATTTTTTTTTTGGTAGACACAGATATTTTTTCATTAAAAGCAATCATGTTCAAGTCACTATTAAGTACTCCTCCGGTCCTTAATATAGGATCTAATTTTTGAGTTGGCTTTTGTCCTAAATATAAGACCCATTTATCATATTTATCAATTTTTCTAAA